>NW_023270451.1:31638446-31707890 GCF_011800145.1 Mirounga leonina | reverse complement strand
TTTATTTATTTATTTATTTATTTATTTATTTATTTATTTATTTATTTATTTATTTATTTGAGAGAGAGAATGAGATAGAGAGAGCATGAGAGGGGGGAGGGTCAGAGGGAGAAGCAGACTCCCTGCTGAGCAGGGAGCCTGATGTGGGACTCGATCCCAGGACTCCAGGATCATGACCTGAGCCGAAGGCAGTCGCTTAACCAACTGAGCCACCCAGGCACCTGCCAGATACTCATTCTTAATATCCTTGCAGATTCTTCATTTTTCCTAACATCTGAACTTCGGAGTATCCCAGGACTCAGTCTTTGGTATCTTCTCTGTTTCACTCTCCGTGTGAGACTCAGTTCTAAGGCTTTAAATATCACTTAAACGAGTAACACTGCAATTCGGTTCTTTAGCCTAGGTCTTCTCCTGAATTCTACACTCATATATAACTGCTTTATTTTTTTTTTTAAGATTTTATTTATTTATTTGAGAGAGAGAATGAGAGACAAAGAGCACGAGAGGGAAGAGGGTCAGACGGAGAAGCAGACCCCCCGCTGAGCAGGGAGCCCGATGCGGGACTCGATCCCGGGACTCCAGGATCATGACCTGAGCCGAAGGCAGTCGCTTAACCAACTGAGCCACCCAGGCGCCCTATAACTGCTTTATTTTTTAATTAAAAAATCTAATCGAAATATAGTTGTCATACAACATTAAATTAGTTTCAGGTGCACAACATAGTGATTCAACAATTATATACATTACGACATGCTTATCACAGTAAGTGCATGGCAATATTATTGAACATATTCCCTAAGCTGTACTTTGTACTTTCCCTTCCCGTTATAACTGTTTTCTTAATGGCTATACTTGGATGTCTGATAGAATTCTCATTTGTAAATTGCCTAAAACTAAAATTGAGAACTTGCCATCTCAAACCTGTGCCAATGTTCCCCGTTCCTCTTTGTGGCAACTTAATCCCACCAGTTCCTCAAAGGTAAAACCTTGGGAACACTCTTGGTTTTTCAGTTTCTTTTCTTTCTTTCTTCTTTCTTTCTTTCTTTCTTTTTCTTTCTCTTTCTTTCTCTTTTCTTTCTTTCTTTCTTTCTTTCTTTCTTTCTTTCTTTCTTTCTTTCTTCTTTCTTTCTTTCTTTCTTTCTTTCTTTTCTTTCTCTTTCTTTCTTTCTTTCTTTCTTTCTTTCTTTCTTTCTTTCTTTCTTTCTTTCTTTCTTTTTCTTTTTCTCTCTCTCTTTCTTTCTTTTCTTTCCTTCCTTCCTTCCTTCATTCTTTCCTTCCTTCCTTCCTTCCTTCCTTCCTCCCTTTCTTTTTCAGTTTCAAAACTTACATCCAATCCATCAGGATATCCTTTTGACTCCACTTTCAAAATAATCCATGTTTCCTACTCTACCACTAACACATTCATACAAAGTCATCAATTCTCTAGTCTGAATTAATATAATAATTCCATAATTACTTCCCTGTTTTAAGCTTTTAAGTCTTCTATAGTCTGTTTTCAAAACAATAGCCAGAGCACTCCTTTTAAAAAAGATTTTGAAATAATGATAGATTCACAGGAGCTTACAAAAAATATGTATGAGGAGACCGCACATACCAGTTACAATGGTTACAAATTGCATAACTGCAGTTTATAATATACCATCAAAATCAGAAAATTGATATTGCTATAATCCAGAATTTATTCAGATTTCATCAGTTTTACATGAACAGAGTGCTTCTTTTATAACTTAAGTCAGATTCAAAGTTTTTCCCAAATGCCATCTTTTCACGAAGTCTATTCTTGCTATTTAAAATTGCAAACTTTGGGGGTGCCTGGGTAGCTCAGTTGGTTAAGCTACCTGGATGATCCTTAACTGGATCCCAGTTTGAGTACCACTGGGTTAGACACAAAACTGTTTCACTTAGACCAAGATAAAGCTCTTTTGCTAATTTGAAATACTCAATAGCTAAGGGAAACTTTGTCACATTTAACTTTGTACTGAATATTATTATGTTATGTGCACGTTAATGCTAGCTCAGTATTTAAACTAGAAAGTTTTCTCTTTAAGCAGTTGAAGCTACAAACCTTATTTACTACAGGGTTAAAGCAGCCACTGCAAAGATGCTTTTGGTTGAGTGCAGAAAGAGATTTTTAGGCCACAAATATCCTCTGTGATAAGGGGAAAAAACTGTATTGGGAAGCTTAGATTTTTTTTTTTAACTGTACATATTTTTTTTATTAACATATACTGTATTATTTGTTTCAGAGGTATAGGTCTGTGATTCAACAGTCTTACACAATTCACAGCGCTCACCATAGCTCATACCCTCCCCAATGTCTATCACCCAGCCACCCCATCCCTCCCACCCCCCACCACTCCAGCAACCCTCAGTTTGTTTCCTGAGATTAAGAGTCTCTTATGATTTGTCTCCCTCTCTGGTTTCGTCTTGTTTCATTTTTTCCCTTCCTTCCCCTATGATCTTCTGCCTTGTTTCTCAAATTCCTCATATCAGTGAGATCATATGATAATTATCTTTCTCTGATTGACTTATTTTGGGAAGCTTAGATTTTGAAGAAAAGTTTTAAAGTGCTGCGTTGGGAGGACCAAAAGATGACCCTGCCATAGTTCCACGTTGAGATTACAGGCATTGGCGGCCTCTCTCACATTGGCAGACCTGCATTTTTCCTGGAAACCCACCATCCCCACTGAAACAGGGACCCATGGTGCTGTCTATTTTGGCAAATAAAGGACGAGATGATTAATCTACAGGAGGTTATTTGTTATTTATAAAAATGACAAATACACTTTATAGGTTGGATAGTTTTGGTGTTAACGGTGGACTATGATCATCTTTTCACAGGAGCTAAGACTACTGTTTGGATGTTAAAATTATTGGTCTTGATCTAAAGAATATTTACTTCGGAACAAACGAAAAAAGATTTTCTTGTGAGGCATAATGAGAATGTGTTATTTGCAGAACATTTTTAGGATTTTTTTTTTTTTAAGATTTTATTTATTTGACAGAGACACAGTGAGAGAGGGAACACAAGCAGGGGGAGTGGGAGAGGGAGAAGCAGGCTTCCTGCTGAGCAGGGAGCCCGATGCGGGGCTCGATCCCAGGACTCCGGGATCATGACCTGAGCTGAAGGCAGATGCTTAATAACTGAGCCACCCAGATGCCCCCATTTTTAGGATTTTATTTCAAATAGTGTTGTCTTTTCTATGTACTTTCCCTATATAATGCAGCACAAGCAATTTTAATATTTATTCTTTAAGATGACTTTTTAAATAATAACTATGAAATACATATATCATGTAAAAGTTACATGTATTTTAAAGTTTTCAAAAAGAATTGTATATATATTCTAATTCCATTATCAAAAGAAACACAATTCTAAACAAAACAGAATGCTGTGAGGACGCCTGGGTGGCTCAGTTGGTTAAGCGACTGCCTTCGGCTCAGGTCATGATCCTGGAGTCCCAGGATCGAGTCCCTCATTCGGCTCCCTGCTCAGCAGGGAGTCTGCTTCTCCCTCTGACCCTCCCCCATCTCATGCTCTCTCTCTCAAATGAATAAATAAAAAATCTTTAAAAAATAAATGAAGTAAAATGCTATAAAACACTTTAAAATATCCATATGACCTTTTTGTTTTACTTTTTCTTATATTTCATATATATATACATATATATATATATACAAGATACTTTTCATCTCTTAATTTAAGTTGGTAAAAAAAGAAATAGAATGTTTCCATGTACTAGAAAAATAGGTAATACAATTCCCTGAGCTAAATTAACAGAAATCATGGACTCCAAAGTAGATGCCGTGGCTCTAATGGAAACTTCCATTTGTTTTTGTTTTTTACAAAGTAAAGAAAACAAATTTGGGCCATATACAAAAGCTTGGATCACTACTTGTGTGGTTTTAAATAAGTAATGATTGCTTTAATGTTGATTTCTTCATGTGTTTAATGGAAGAGTTTGAAAAAATCCATATGGTAATTGTGAGTTTAAATGAAATAATAAGGTACAACACTTAAAAAAAATAAAGATACTACACTTTGCAACCGCTAAAAGAATCTAGCTGTGGAAACTTCAATTAAGAGTGTTAATAGTACTCAATGCATAAAACAGGTGTAGATTCTAAGAGTGGTATTGTAGGGAGTTCCATGGAAAGTTAGAAGGAAGTGCTGAGAGGTTTCGTGAACAAGGTGGCAGGTAAACTATGGCATGCATTATGTTTGAACTTCATTTGACATGGAGGAGAGTTCTGGACAAAGAGAGCATCACAAGCAAAGGAGGGGCTCTAAAATCATGGATTACGTGACGATAGATATAGAACTGTAAATAAGGGAGTCATCGAAAATAATTAGGTAGGTTTGGGATCCAATTTTGACACACCTATCATGCCGAAAGGAGGAGTTTGTACTTCAATTTAAAGACAACAGGAAACAGTTGAAGGGGGATGATATGTTTGAAGTCATGTTTAGGGTGGAACGAAGGAACAGGAACTTATTGGGCACCAGATACGTTGCTAGACACAGTACTGCAAGGTCCGTTTCATTATTCCTATTTTACATATTGGAAAACTGAGCCACAGAGACATTAAAAATACACCCAGGGATATTCAGCCAAAAATTCTGGAGCCAGGACTCAAATCTAAGACTTTCTGGCTTTAAATCTTTCCATTACTCCATGAGACCTTTGTAATTAATATGACAAGTGTGTGCTGAGTTTTTTAGAATAAAGAGACAAAAGTCTGTGAAATCACAAAGGAAGTTCATTCAAGATGTAGCAGACTCCTAGGGAGATGTGAAGTAAGCCAAAAGTGTTTCCTTTTTTTTTTTTGCAACATATTTTTAGGACCCATGAGCTTGATTCTTCTGTTTTCTAAATGTTGCTGAATGTTCTTATGGATTTACTTGTATTTCAGAATCAGTAAAAGGAATTAAATTTTCCTTAATAATCATGTAAAAATTCAAAACATTCCTAACCGTACGTTCCTAAAATGTAGCTAGTTTAACTTTCATGATGTTATACAGTATGTGACTCAGCCAAACATGAGAGGATTCATAGAAAGTGAGCACTTTAGGGGGCCTCTAGAATGACTCATACCCTTGAGCAGGTGTTAGAAAGACAAGCCATCAAGAAGAAATCTATTCTATCAGTCCCTATATGCATTTCTTCTGTCCTTGCATATAAAAAAGGTATTTGCTAAACAAAATGATTCCTCTTTGTTAGGTTCAGTACCCCTTAGTTCTTAGGTGATTCTGTTGGTGATAGAGCTGAGAACCTTAAATAATCCCATATCTCTGTGGCTATTAATATTAAATTACTTTCTGGTAAGACGGCTATGCTAGCCATGGGCAGTAATTGGTATCTGGTGGTCTTCTCCAAGTCTCCTGACCTATTAGCCAAGCCTCGAAGCCTCAGTGCCCCTGGAATCAGTTATTTCATGTCATGACACTCCTTTGCTTTCTAGAAGACCCAATATTTTGTACTAAGCATCTGTCCTGATCCCTTACCTGAGGATTAAACCAGCTCTTTGAACCTGGCTGCCCAGCACTTCAGTTACCATTCTTCTTTGATGCCAGACCTTTGTTTCATTACAGATATGTATTACCTGTGAATTGACCTCCCAGTTCACAGCTGCCTGCCTGGCTTTCTCAGCATTGCTCAGCCCAGAATCTGTCACTGAGCTCTCATACTTGAAGCTCCAATATTCGCTGAAATATGATTGAGATTCTATCTTTCATCAGCTACTATCTGTTCATCCAGGTGTCACTCCTTGGTATCTCTCTTTTACTAGAGGGTAGGTTAGATTCAGTCATGCATCCTATCTCCTCTTCACTACCCCAGTGCTGCTTGGGCAGACATGATCCAGAGTTGACAAAATCAAACAGATAGGAATGTTTTGGTAATAGGTAATAGAAACAAATCCAGAAAAGCAGCTGAATTATAAAATAAGTAAATGACTATTCTCCTTTGAGGGTAGGGAGAACACAACAGCAGGAACTTCACCATCTAGTGCAATTTGGAAATCCGTGCAGATATGTAGATTGTTCACATAAGGGAATTCTGGTTAAAGGTTAGGGGACCCAGGCAGGTATTGGAATCCTTTGGTGTCTCATACCAAAATCGTAACCTATAGAAGATTGGTTGGGTAAGTCAAGTCCTCAGCCTTTGAGAGATTGGGCCCAAGAGAGGTTGTTGGGACAGGAATAGAAGAATAAGATAATGTTCCAATTTCTAAACTAGATTATGAAGTGGGGATTGGATCATGAATAAACTTTAGATATCAGGATATTAAAAATGGGACTTGAGAATTGAAAAAGGAGTAAGTTGGGTTAATAGTGATCCATCTAAATATGAATTGATGCTTCCTAAATTGTCCCAGACCAAGATCATCATTGAGACACAGAGATTTTGGTCTTAATTTATTAATTTATTCCTTGTGGCGTCCCAACTAAGAATATGCTAATATAAACTGTGGCCAAGAAAGCACTAAAAAATGACATGAATAATTTTAAGGACTGTTGCCTTCTCTGGAACATTTATAAGTGATTACTGAACGTGTTTTTTTACTCCTATGGAATCCTGAAATGAAAAGCCCATCTTTAGGCAGTGTCTCTAACATTCTGTGGAAGGCCTAGGTATAAGAAAGAGAATTTTCTTCTTCCCCTTCCATTTTATCATGGGGCTCAGATATGGTTAAAATAAACATAGTCTTTGGGGTATGTTATTCTAGAGTTTGTGCATCTAGATATGTGTATGTCTATATAAGTATCTACAGAAGGTTCTGCATCTATAAACGTGAAGAAGTAAAAGGTGTTCTGCTAAGTTAGAATAAATGCCTTAATCATCGACAAAGAAGGATTCAGGAATAAAAAATCAGCTTCATATCTCTCTTTACTATAGAACCTGGTCTCTAAAGTAGTTTACGTTTCTGCCAAGGTAAATGTCAAAGAAATTACTCTAATTTATTGTAATTTAGGAATAGCTCTGATCATTTGAGTCACAATATTTATTATGATTTTATTATTCCATCTTTGTAATGAATTTGAGTGCTATGCAAAAGTGAAAATCTACGTTTTCTTCCCCAGAGCAGCCTACAATCCAGCAGGAGACAAGGCATAGCAGATTAAGTCTGATCATAGTACGGAAAGTGCTAGCAAAATATATACTGAAAAAGAAATGTACAGGACACGGTACAGGCTTCAGACATGCTGTAGCATGCCACACACCCCAAACAATCTCACCAGCAAGAAGATAAATGACCAAATGAAAAACTAGCCAAGGGCTTGAATAGACATCTCTTCAAAGAAGATACACAAATGGCCAATAGCATTTGAAAGATGTTCAATATCATTAGTCATTAACAAATACCTAATGAAATACAAATAGAAAGCATTTCATGTCCACTAAGATGGCCATAATAAAAGAAAAACTAGAAAATAACAAGGGTGGCAAAGATGTAGAGAAATTAGAATTCGCATGCATTGCTGGAAGGAATGTGAAATAGCATATAGCCCTGTGAAAATCTGTTTGACAGTTCCTCAAAATGTTAAATGTAGGTTTTCATATGATCTAGCTGCTCTCCACTTAAGTGTTTACCCACGAGCATCAAAACATGTATTTGCACAAAATTATGTATACTTGAATGTTCATAGCAGCATTATTCATAATAACCAAAACATGGAAATAACTCAAATGTACATGAGCTGATGAGTGGATAAACAAAATGTGGTATATCCATAAAATGAAATATTTTTTCACTACAAGAGGGAATGAAGTACTAATACATGCTATAACACCTATGGGCCTTGAAGTGAAAGAAGCCAAACAAAGACAACAAATTATATGATTCCAGTTATATGGAATGCCCAGAATATGGGAGTTCTTTTTGGGGTGATGGAAATACTCTGGAATTATATAGTGGTGATATTTGGACAGCAATGTGCATATACTAAAAAAACCCACTGAATTGTTTACTTTAAAATGGTTAAATTAATGAATCTATGTTATGTGAATTTTAATGCAATAAAAACAGTCACACCTAAAGAAACCTCTGCAGAATTTGCTACATAAACAAAACTGTACACTCCAAATGAAAGTATAATTTATAAAATATAGGTATGATGCGTTGGAGGGGCATCTACGAGTTAATTTCCTAACTGATTTGTAAATTAGTATTTTTGGAGCTGGGAAATATTTTATGGTGGCACAAATATCATGAATCTTGGGGAAAGGCAGGGAAGATTATATTCATATGCTAGGAAATAATATCCATGCCCTGTTGCCTAATGGAAAACTAAGAATCTTCTGCTTATTTCCCAGTTTCAGTCTTGTTTTATCACTGTTATTCAAACTTGATTGAATATTTAGATGACTTATCAATATTTATTAGTTATTTTTCTCTAATTTAAATATGTTGTAAGTCTGACATTGCTTAATCAAATTATATTTCGATAACTATGAGAGTATTGTTTTAGTAGATTGAATGCATATATTTGTATTCTATTTACATATATTTTTCTAATAATATTTATGTTCTTTCATGACATTATTTCCCATATTAACTAAGGATTCTTTTGTCACAGTCTTGATATGATAAATGTCCTAAAAATATTTCAAAATTGAAAGAGCAATTTAAAAATCTTTTGGTAACATATCTAAACTTTTTTTTTTTTTTTTTGGATTTGGAGACTTAAGGGGCTTTATTAAGCACTTCATGAATTGGGCAGCATCCCATATAGCAAGTAGAGATGCTTCCTAAACCTTGTTTCTTTTTTTTCCCCCCTAAACTTTGTTTCTTAGTTGAATTAAGATAAACTTTAGTTTTTTGTGTATATTTAGAAAATTCTAAAAATATCTGCAAAATACTAAAATCTGTACCTTGCCTCTTACTGGATTCACCATTGAGGCTTAGCTATACATTTTACTGTTCTTATTTGTCCAAAGGGTTATTATTAGTTAATGGAGTAAAATATGAAAAATGCACTGCATTAGTTGTAAAGTTCAACAAGGGATGCCTATGTTTTCTTTTTAAACAAAGGTTAGTTCATTCATTTAGATGTTATGTTATCAAAACAAAGGGAGAAGATACTACCTATTTATATATTTGTTCTTAATTCATATAATACATAGGTAATGGCCTTGCCTAATGGTATTTCCTAATACATAGGCAATACACTTGGACAAAACATACTTTTTTCTTTTCCTTTCTTTTTTTGTGTGATTGCTTTTTTCAACCAAATAGCCTTTCAAAAATGATAAAGAACATTTTACATGTGCATTTTAAAATTTAATATCTTTGATGATTATATTTTAATAGGTCTTTGTTTCCAAATTGGGTTATTTTACCACAGTAGACACATATAAACAGTTTGTGTGTTCTCTATTTCTTTATAGATTCTACAAAGAAATTAAAGGATGTTCTTGAAGAATTCCATGGTAACGGTGTGCTTGCAAAGTATAATCCTGAAGGGGTAAAACTTTTTTTTTCCTTATATCGGTTTCATATATACACTTGGAGGAGGGATTTCTTAATGAAAAGTCCTTGGAAATACATGTACCATAAACAAAATGAAATTCATAGTGAAATGCTATTCTGGAAAACACAAAATAGTGTACTACCTTTTTCATTCAAAAACCATTTGCTAATGAAAATAATATTTCTCTATTGTGTGCTTGAAAGAGTATAGGTCATCTGTAATATAAACTTCGGTTCTTTTCCTAGACGTTAAATATATTGTAATTCTGAGATTGCTTGGTCAGCTATGATCAGGAAACAGGACTGATGGAAGGGAAGACCAAGTTGTCTGCTGCTCACTCTGTGACCTACAAATTTTAACCCCAAATGAACACTGGTGGGGGGGGCAGGAGGGTTACTCCTTTCAGAGAATTATTCCCCTGACTACAGAAAGATTCTGTGATGGATATAACTGGTCTGTAATTTTAAAAAGCCAGCTTGGATAAAAAATGAGGAACTTCTTCCCCCTGTCTTGTTTTAACCTACTACCAGTAAGCCAACAAGTCCCTGAAATTCCTTCCTTATAAAAACTTATTGTCTTGACGGCTTTTGAACCCTTGGCTTGAATGAGTGTCCATCCTTTCCTAATTATTTGTTAAATAACCTTCCGTTTAATGTTAGCTGAGAGATGTTATGTTTTAAATGTTTGAGCATCTTAGCTGTGAGTTCTTTTGCAGTTTCACCAAGTGATGGTTCCGTTGTATGGAAATTAAAACAAATGACCCTTTGCAAAAGAAACATTCCCTTGGATGGATTATCTAGTCAGCTAGAGAGATTTGTTTGCTGATTAAAATGTGATTTGTTTTTTTTTATCGTTGTCATTCTGATTTTGATTGTTTATAAGAGCACAGTTCTTGGTTATCCTTCGATATTATATTTCTTTGGGATTTATAGAATTTACATTTTAGTGAAAACCAAACCTCCAATTCTAACCTTAAAACATTCATATTGTTTTATAATTTCCTTCCAGTATTTCTAATAGCTACTTTTCATGCCGTATTTTCTTATTCTGTCTATATTCTGATATATTACTGTACCTTGTAAAAGTCTTTAACCTAAGATTTATTTTCTTTTTCAAGGAAAGTTAATATTTAGAGCCTACAAATGGGGAAAATAAAGCAATTTAAAGCCATTCCCATTTTCCTATATCAGGGACAAAAGCAGATATCCAGCCTACATTTCCCTCATATTTAATTATCCTAGATACCACAGTGTGAGAGAAAAAATTTTGCCAGATAAATTTGTAGAACCGAAAATCTCAAAGACCAGGAAAGCAGAGTGGGAAAGCTAAAGATGACAACTCTGTGGAATTGTTATAAGACCCAAAGATGTCATTAATATTTACATTCCCAACCAATACTTGAAAACGTGCATGTTTTTTAATCTATCTACAGGGATAAAATCAGCTTTTTTTCTCCCTAAGGATAGCTATTGGCTATAAATTCAGTTGGAATGTGATCTTGTTTGCAAAGTAGCCTTTTTGCTTCAATGATTTCTTATTTAAAAGACTCTCAAGACTTGGTCTTACTGATATTATATATTTTATGAGGATTATCAGTCACTGTATATTGGATTTATTGAGGTAATTACTAGATCATTCGTAGACACACATATGATGTCAGCCTTTTCAATAATGTAATAACTCTCCATAAATGCACAGATCTGCTTTTGAAATGCATTATTAAAATAATGAACAGTTGAAAAACAAAAAAAGTTAGATCTCATTATGACCCCAGACTAATTCTAATTTAAGAGTGAAACCACTCTCTAATTTAACACTGATAGGTCTTTTCCTTTTAGGAGGGAAAAAAAAACCCAAAAAACAATGAAAGCTTATATGACTCTTAAACACTAGTCTGTATTTTACAAAAGCCAATAGGAAGTAATTAGGAATATTCAGTGTTGAGAAAGAAATCTTTAATGCCTTGAGGTTCTCTTCAGTACATGACTTCATCCAGTTTATAAAAGGTTACTCTAACAGTATGACAGAATTCATACTGTCCGTTCACATGGGAAATCATCACTCTCTATTGACTGGTCAGGTTAATCCTAAAGTTGTTGGCAGAGATGACTATTTAACTGATGTCATTTTATGCAAGAAAACTTAGAAAAGTGTTTAATCTATACTACTTTTAGGATAAATAATCCTTTGTTTTCTAAAATAAATATTGCATGTATCATCCATATAAAATGTACTTGCAAAGAAACAAAGAAAGAACAGGCCAAATATCTCCTCTTACAAAGTAAAGCTGCTTAATTAAACCGTAGGTGCATTGTATTTCTTATCATTTACTTAAATTACTGCTTTCTAAAAGGTCTCTGTATAAAAACTTAATACAATGAATATGTGACCTGTGGTCTATTTTAAAGGAGAAGAAATATTAAGTGCATTGTACAGATGAGTCATTTATTTTTAATTTGTATCTTTTAAAGATCATTTAAAAATCTTTCTTTGAAAAAAAGAATCAAAAATATAAATCTAAACAATGGCTTTAAAGAGTCACTAAGAATAAAAACTTTCAGAAGGTCTGGAGATTCCCAAACAGATAAGATTATAAAGTTTTTATTTTTTTATTTTTAAAGATTTTTTATTTATTTATTTGACAGAGAGAGAGACACAGTGAGAGAGGGAACACAAGCAGGGGGAGTGGGAGAGGGAGAAGCAGGCTTCCCACAGAGCAGGGAGCCCGATGCGGGGCTCGATCCCAGGACCCTGAGATCATGACCTGAGCTGAAGGCAGACGCTTAACGACTGAGCCACCCAGGCACCCCGATTATAAAGTTTTTAAATGAAGAAAGTCATTGTAGGAAAAGTAAAATGATTTTCCCAAGATTAACCAGCTAGTTTCATGACAAGAGCCATAATTAAAACCTAATTGTCTGGAATCCCAGTTTAAGAATAATGCCCTTTTGTCTTCACTTCGTTGACTGGGCCATGGAATGAAAGGCAAGGTGTGGGAGATGAGAGCAAGGGGAAGAGAAAGGTATTTCACGTACATTGAATGGCATTTCTTATGTAATGAGTATGACATATTCCAGTGCATGTAATTACTAACTCATGCCCAACAAGGTAAGAGATTCTTACTCGTCTGCAGCTAATCTTATATGAATGATATAATATTAAGAGTATGATTATAGCTAGTTTGTAGTAGCCATCCAATCTTGGTGAAGATGGTTCACATTAAAATATAGTCAGGAAATCTCAGATATAAATGATTCATGAAATTAATTAAATTTGATCATATGAGAAAGAACCAGTTTGGCATTGCATTTTATATATGTAAAATATGTATAGCATATTACAGTATAAGTAAATATATATATTAATGTAATAATGTTAATTATTTAATATTAGTTAATAATATTAATTTAGAAATATATTAATATAATATAATAATCTATATATATATTTCCCCCGCCCGATTTCAAATTCAATTCTAAATTGTTCCATTGATGTTTAAAGACATGGAAAGAAATTAAGTAGTGGTGTGAGTATGGGAAGATCTTTATCTTCAAAGGCATAGTAATGGGCCATGCATGTTATTCTCAAAGATGGAGCATTAGGAGTGGGAAATAAACATTAATAATCTAATATAGATTCGTATATACTGTTGTGTTTTCATAGTCTTCTCTGGAAGGTCTTAATCATCTTATATGTGTTATTCATTATATTTATCTCCTATCTATCAGAACTGTGTGCTTATTACACTCCCAGATTGATCTAGTAAATCATTCTCAAATTGTAGCTTGTATCAGAATTACCTGGGGGTCTCCTTAAAACACAGATTGCTGCCTGCTCTTCTGCCCTGTCCTTAGTTTCCGTATTTCTAGGGTAAAAGGCTCAAAAATGTATATTTCTATCAGTTTTGCAGTTGATGATAATGATACTGTTTCAGGACCACATTCTGAGATCCATGGGTCTAGGGTATGTTTTAAAATCAATCTGTAAAATCGACCTTTTAGTTATCAGTAGTATGAGATAATGAGTATAATTATCTTACACTAACACCTGTCTTCTTTCTTTCCTGGCATGCACAGAAACAAGACATCCTTAACCAAGTAAGACCTTTTCTTTTCTATTAAATCCGTCTTTGCTTTCTTTATTCTGCTGTGAGCTATGAATTTCTCATCCATATCACTGACCTGTACTTCTGTACCATTAAGATTCGTATAATATGCAAGGCTATCTGTAATATTTGTTCAAATCAAAGTCTCAAATGGAGAAGTTAATACCTTAATGTAATCGAAGAGGGTCTAGAGGGTGGGCTATAGTTTTGTAGACCCTTGAATTTAATTTTCTTTTTTTTTTTTTAGAGATTTTATTTATTTATTTGAGAGAGAGAATGAGAGAGATCACATGAGAGGGGGGAGGGTCAGAGGGAGAAGCAGGCTCCCTGCCGAGCAGGGAGCCCGATGCGGGACTCGATCCTGGGACTCCAGGATCATGACCTGAGCCGAAGGCAGTCGCTCAACAGACTAAGCTATCCAGGTGTCCCTAGAGGTGGATTTTTATTTATTTTTTAAAGATTTTATTTATTTATTTGCGAGAGAGAATGAGAGACAGCACGAGAGGGAGGAGGGTCAGAGAGAGAAGCAGACTCCCTGCCCAGCAGGGAGCCCAATGCGGGACTCGATCCCGGGACTCCAGGATCATGACCTGAGCTGAAGGCAGTGGCTCAACCAACTGAGCCACCCAGGCGTCCCTAAACAATTACATTTTTTTTTTTTTAAGATTTATTTATTTATTTATTTATTTATTTTTTTTTTAAGATTATTTATTTATTTACTTGAGAGAGAGAATGAGAGAGAGAGAGAGTACATGAGAGGGGGGAGGGTCAGAGGGAGAAGCAGGCTCCCCACCGAGCAGGTAGCCCGATGCGGGACTCGATCCAGCGACTCCAGGATCATGACCTGAGCCGAAGGCAGTCGCTTAACCGACTGAGCCACCCAGGCACCCATAAGTCTCTTTTTCAATGACAGCCTAGCTGGATACAGTATTATTGGCTGCATGTTTTTTAAGATTTATTTATTTATCTGAGAGAGTTAGAATGAGAGACAGAGAGAGTACATGAGAGGGGAGAGGGTTAGAGGGAGAAGCAGACTCCCTGCTGAGCAGGGAGCCTGTTGTGGGACTTGATCCCGGGACTCCAGGATCATGACCTGAGCCGAAGGCAGTGGCCCAACCGACTGAGCCACCCAGGCGCCCCGAATTTAATTTTCTAATTTCACCAAAACATGATCAGACTCCAATAAAATAATTCATTTAATGAAAGTCTTAATTTATTAATTTACAATAGGAGGTTTATAATTGCATGTAAATGCAATTGAAAGGGATTTCTTTGTGGGGAGGATTATGCATCTCTAGTGCTATTAGAATCTGTGAGGGAAATAGAACTGAAAAGCCATTGATCTTTGCCTTTATGGGAAAAAGAATAACCCATCTGTTGCTTCAGTCACTCTCAGCTCAGTTTCTAAAGCAAGTTTAGAAACTTCAGCCCAGTTTCTAAAGCAAGTTTTGGGTCCATAGTTCAGCAGGGTGTATAGAATTACAACACATTTTGGGGATCTCTGAATGGATTTTTCTATCATACTAGGAATATGTCTTATCAAAATGCATGAGAGACTTAAAACCATAATATTGTCTCCCCAGGACAGTAATGGATATGTACTAGCTTTTTACTCACAAGTTCCCCTATGGCTTCAATGACAGCAAACACTGTGATCTCATACCCAACATGTTACAGTACAGTTGGTTACACCAGAATGATCTTGATTGGCTTAGACACAGATCCTACATATTATAGTCTCCTAGGATGAGGCAAGGCTGAAGTGGCAACCCATTGACTGTTAGGACTTTTACCAGTCTCTTTCAGAGGATGACACTTCCTTGATCTTACCCCAACCTCTGTGGAAACCTACCAAATCCCCCAAAGACAGACTACGTGGGCTTTATGGTTTTAGGAGGCAACTCTTCAGAGTAAATGGCTGCTTCTATGCAGCAGGATTTAGCTATTAAAAGATATTTATTGAACACCTTGGTCAACAAACACTCCTTTCTGCACAACCTGCATCCCTACTAGAGGCTGTCTGAAAACTGGTGTCAAAATTAGCCCTGCCTTTTCTCGGGGTCAGCAGAATGAGTTTCTTCCTTTTCCTTGCTCAGTCTCTGTTCCATATGGAGATGTTTAGTAGGCAAGTAATTTCAGCTGCAGAATAGAAGGAACAGGGAAAGCTGAGGTTAGCCAAAATGGGGGTTGGGGGGAGAAGGGCATGTGTATTTATTGCTCTATGGTGTTCTTGGTCTATCAGTGTTCTGTGAGTGTAGGATTTTCTCTTTACATTTCCTGTTAATAGATGATCCTTGGCCCAAGGCTGAGTTACATTTCATAGTTCCCTGGGCTTCCCTTATCTTTGTACTTGGTACTCTGCACTGTAGATTCTGCTAATGTATATAACCTTTACATTTAGACAACTGAGTTGCTTCATTCCCTTAATAAGAAACCTGGGAATTCATAACCTACATTTGGTAGTGTTGCTGCCTAATGTAATATTTTAAGTGTCTTTAACAAGGATATTGACACTGATATAATTATTAGCAATGATATAAACACCATTTTATTGTAAGTTTTAATTGTCCTCCCAGAACCAAATTCAACCTTTCCCATTAAAGAAAGCATCTGGAAGGTATAACAGAGAAAACGTGGTCTTAGGAGTCCAGCTGAACTGAGTTCAAATCCCACATCTGCCACATATTAGCAGGACTTGGACAAGTTTGTTCAGCTATCCAGTGAAAAGAATATTGGCCTTATTGAGTTGTTCAAAGGGTTACATTCTAAAGTGTATATGAAATAATTAGCTCTGTGCCTGATGTATATGTGTTCCATTGATGTTTATTTATTTATTTATTTATTTATTTATTTATTTATTTATTTATTTTTTAAAGATTTTGTTTATTTATTTGACAGAGAGATAGTGAGAGCAGGAACACAAGCAGGGGGAGTGGGAGAGGGAGAAGCAGGCTTCCCGCCGAGCAGGGAGCCCGATGTGGGACTCGATCCCAGAACCCTGGGATCATGACCTGAGCCGAAGGCAGACACTTAACGACTGAGCCACCCAGGCGCCCTCCATTGATGTTTAAAGGCAGTGGCTGTTGGTCACACTTTAGTGATTTCATACAAAAGTTCTCGAATATACATGAAAAGTAAAAGTGGGAATATCTGAGATACACCACCAACCAATCCTGTCACCTTTATTTTCCAAGCCTCACTTTTCTCAACTATAAAGTGAGAAAATAGAACTCTGATGTCTTTCCAACTCTAAAGTGATTTCCTTCTACCATGAAGTATGGAGGACATGAGATGTGATTTGTTTCCCCTGCCAAGCCTGGCCACAAGCCAGAATGCTGTCCTGGGACTAGAGTTATTGTGTCCATTGTATCTGTTCCTCCTCCCACAACTGCTTAAGTGCTAAGGCAGTTAGTTAGCAAGGAATGGAAGTAACATAGTACCCAGTATTTCTGCTTCTCTTCCCTCTGACTCCCAACACACATTCAGTCCTTGTCCTCTTCTAACAAACCTACAACCAGAGCAGTTTTGAAGACAGACCACCAAACTGAATAATAAAACGTCTTCTCTAATTCTGTATTAATGACCTCATATTGACTATGTACTAATTATTGTTGAAACATATAGTAACCTTCTTTTCAATATGTGATCTCAGTTAGAATGGAACCATGTAAAAACAGTCTGAGAAGATATTTACTTATGAGCTTAATTAGCTACATCTTATCATAATTAAACACATCAATTTGAATAGCTTCTTACAGGTTTCCTGTAATCACACTGAGGATCCAATCTTGATATTGCCAAAAAATATACTATCTTGTATCTATGACAACATGTAGAATTTGAGAATGGGCCATCTGCAGTATTATATCCTAAATTGAAAACTTAGTGATTTGACTGTTCCAAGTGGCTAGGTGATATCTGACACAGTTAATGCAGTTCTCCCCTAACCTTCTATGATAAACACACAGAAATGTATTTCCTGCTACTCTAGTCTGCCCTCACTCCTGCTCTGCTCTCCTGCCCCTCCTCACTGGCTTTTATAGAAATGCCTCTAAAACAGGAGCGTTTTTATACCTCAGGACATTTGCACTACCTGTTTCGACTATCTGAGATGTCCAAATATGTGCAAAGCTATCTCCCTCATTTCCTTTAAATCTGTATTCAAAGCACAGATTCTCATTTCCTGATCATCAGATTTAAAACTACAGGCACCCTTGGGGCGCCTGGGTGGCTCAGATGGTTAAGCGTCTGCCTTCGGCTCAGGTCATGATCTCAGGGTCCTGGGATCGAGTCCCGCATCGGGCTCCCTGCTCGGTGCAGAGCCTGCTTCTCTCTCTCCCTCTGCCGCTCCCTCTGCTTGTGCTCTTCTGTCTATCTCTCTGTCAAATAAATAAATAAAATCTTTAAAAAATAAATAAATAAATAAAACTACAGGCATCCCCCCCCAAAATATATAAACATTTTCCTTCTTTTTTTTGCCCCTACAACACTTAATACTGTCAAACATTGTACATTTAGCCTATTTATTTTTCTATTTACTTACTCCCTTTGTTAGAAGATAAGCCTCTGGTGGAAGGATTTTCATATGTGCCAGTAGCTTCTTTACCCCAACAGGCAGGACAGAGTCTAGTACAAAGTGGATACACCACAAACATTTGCGGAACATGAGAAAATCTCCATCCCGAAACCACCAGAATAAATTAATGATAGAGTGATGACATTTATTTTCATTCACTAGTGTTATTTCTTTAGTATTGACAGGGATTTAAGAACAAAGGATCCAGATGGTCAGATATAATAATGAAAGGCATATAGACATGTGTTTTGAATTTGTGCCAATTTGGCAGCAACATCTGAGCAGCTCCCTCAGTCTGAATTCTTTGCAGATTCTCTATGTTATCTCCCTAAGTAGTCTGTGGCTGCTCCTTAAGAAAAAAAAAAAAATGAAAAAGCAGTTCTCAAAATTTTTAAATATTGTGTGGTGTGTATGTCTCTGAGCTTATAGCCAGTTTGATTTTTGAACACTCATTCATTTAAGTCTAACCCAGCGTTTTTCATTAGTTTTTCCGTTGATGTGCATATATAAGTGATCACATTCTATTTAAAGGTCACAATGTTCAAAAACCAATTCTAATGCTGCTCCATGACAGCAGTAGAAAACAAGATACTTAAATTTGGCGATATTCTACTGAATCATGAAATAAGGAAAACGTATAGGTGGAGGACAGTATCCACTTAAAAAAATGTCTGATATGCTGGACAACATAGAATTTTAAAAGAGATTTGAAAACCTTTTACCAAACAAGAAAAGAAGGAGATGGGTTAGCCAGAAAAGGTGTTGAAGAATAATTCCTCTATGAATTGGAAACTCTGAAATAGCTAATTTTTGGCTTTAAAGAAGTGTGAGTTTCACAACTTTGTAAGCTGTGTGTAATGACCGAAATGTAAGGGAGGGGAATTTTGCTCCCACCAACACTGTGAAGAAGTTTGAAAGAGAAGTTTACATTGTCAGTAAAACTTAATAGGATGATATCTTCTCATAGAAAACTTCAGTCTTATTTTGATAATAGACTTTTATTTTTTAAAGTAAAATATCTGTTTATAAATGCTCATGTTCTAAAAGCAGTGATTAGTCAATGTTGCCTGATACAGAACAATAGTCGCAAAATGTCTAAAACACTAAAACTGCAGGCTTGATTCAGGAAGATGCAGTGAATTTTCTGGTTTTCTGGACTAATAAAGAGGAAGGCAAATTAAGATAATAAAAAATCCATTAAACCTCAAACCAGGACTTCCTTTTATTATTTTATTATTTCATTTATTTTACATGTTGTGTGCCCAAGGGCATGTTAAGTGCTTTGTATTGATTTATTATTACATTTAGATGACAATCCTGAATGGTTGATCTTATGTATCATTTTATATGGAAAAAAAATTAAGGCTTTGAGCTGTCAGAGAATAAAACTAAGCTGCTTTTTGCTTACTGAGCAAGATAGAGCTGCAGCATTTAATTTTAGAAAGTTTTCCTGAGAAATGAAAAAGAAGGACCAAGGAATAAGGCATTCCTTATTAACAGGGATGCTTTGCATTTATTTATTTTTTTCTTTTTGGTTGTTTATTTTTCTGGTTTTCATCATTAAATTATAGGTGCTAATTTCAAAGAGGTTCTATTTAGGTTATGTAATGCTCTATAAAGAGCACACACTTGGGATGTGGCAGATTTTTTCTTTAAAAGAACAGACCAATTCCTTGCCCCAAATCACTCAGGTGGCAAGTGGAGATACTGGAATATGACACAAAAGTATTTTATTCTCAAGGCTGTTTTATTTTTGTTTGTTGGTCGGTTGTTATTGTTTTCCTTCGTTATCATTTGAAACTCTTGCCTTGAAATAGGTCTGTTGTAAAATATAATCATATCCCAACAGACGATCCAGAGAAAAACTGTCAACAATTCTAGTCCTTTGTTCCTATTTTGTTACCAGCTTTCTAAAACAAAAAATCACAATAACCAAAAAGGATGAACCATGGAATGACTTGTTAAATGCATATAAAAACATTTGAGGTAATGTGGTTTTGAGACTTATTCTTCAAAAATTGTTTGAAATTTCTAACAAAGAGGTAGTTATTGTTATTCTTACTTATAGATGGAGAAATTAAGGCACAGAGAGATTAATAAATTGCCCACCTTGACACAGCTAGAAAGTGTTGGATCTGAGTGTAGATTCAGGGAGTCTGACTTCAAAACCATGTTCTTGTCAGCTGTTATGTTGGCAAACACAATGCTGACCACGAAAGGTTTAGGACTAAGAAGCAAGAGTGAATACAAATAACCATGCTTCTAACCACAATGCCTATGAATATGTTTGTTACACAAAGTTTCCATATATGTGTAGTAAAATTAACTCCTGGTGTCCCAGGAGGCTTCACATATTTGAGGATTGTCTATCGGAGTTGGTTACTAATCCTACTGAGTGTGGATTACTTCTCTGGAGATAGGCCATGCCTAAGGAACCTTAATAGTAAGAGTAGGTGTTTCTGCTCAAGAAAACTGGTCTGGCTTTCGGCCTTATCTGCATCTTTTGAAACCTCATTCTTGGTAGCAAATTGCTTTTCAGAAGTACTTCTGCTACCTGAGGCTATTCTTTATATTTTTATATTATTCATGGTTTTTAATTATGTGGTTCACTCCACTAGTAGAATTTATTATATTTTGTGGCGGTGGTGATTTTTGATATATGGAAGAAAATGAAGTCTTTTTACTGCCACCAGTGTAAATGTCTGAAATCTAATTAGCAAGATTAAACTAACTAAAAATGTTAGAATAAGCGGTAGGCAGAGTTTTGCAACCATAAATAAACAAAGTGAAGTTTTTTTGTTTCTGTTTTTGTTTTGTTTTGGTTTTGGTTTTGTTTTGGTTTTTTATTGGCTTGAGATTCTATTAGGTGCAGAAGCATACATAGTACATATTCTTAATTGGCATATGATCTAATCTACAAAAATGTACTTTCTCTAGTGATATCCCTGTATGTCATATTCCATTTTAGGTTTATTCAAAATAATATTATAATAAAATTGGTCATTCTGTACCATCTTACCCCAATTAATTACATGGAACAAATACTTTTTCTATCCAAAATAGCAGTTTAAGGAATTAATTGTATTGTCATCTGCCAGAAGTTTGATCAAAATTAAGAACATCAGTCTGCCAAATTTCATTTTTGTCCTATATTTAGTTTCATCTCAGTTACACTGAACTGGGTAGAAAAAAAAAAATGCCCTACAAGCGCTTCCTTTGAGGCCCATTGACCTTGCACTCTCTTGATCTGGACAGGTATGGCTTTATTCCAGCTTCTTCTCTGTAAGTCTCCTTGTCCTTTCAAATGGCCTCCTGGATGGGACCCAACACAACCCCACTGGCCTCTTCCATAAGGTCCATATCCATTTCCCAGGAAACATTTATGCAGCATTGTCCCTGCAGTCATGAGGGTGTTGGCCAAGCCCAGTATAGTACCATTTACTTGACTTTGTCCCAAAGCACCTACACCGTTGTCCTCAATTTTCCAGGCAAGAGTCAGATCCTGGTCCACTGTCCTCTGCTCAGAGAAAGCAAGCTCTCCAGGTGGCTTCTGTGAAATTCTCTACTTAACTCGAGGATAGAAGGTGGTTCTCTTCACCATTTCCCCAAGTGGACATGGAGAGTCTCAATGTAGCGATGGTTCTCTTCAAATAAATGTCTGATTTTTTGCTTGTTTGTTTTTTATAGACCTGCAGTGAGTATAAGTGGGCAAGGATCTTGAAATAGGTTTCTTTGAAAGTTTGCATGGGAAGTTTTAGAATTTCACTTTGGAATTTCATATCAATTGATGTTGGTGTTTTGGTGAAACTTTTATGTTAACCCCTTTCTCCAGTTGCCCAGAACAAGATTCACCATTAGAGACAAGGAAAGGAGAAAAGAGAAATTCTTTTATTTCAGAGTATTCATGCTGTGTCCATGTGTGCATTAGCATGTTCACATTAGTTGCCTGATTTAGTTATAATAGTAACTCTGCAGGATTGGGAATATTACTCCCAATTTACAGAGGAGGAAACTAAGTTTCAAAGAGTAGATTTTTTAAGGGGATACAGATAGTGTGGAGATAGAAATTTCTGACTGGAAAGCTTCTGCCTTTCTTGTTGCCCTGCCACAGGTGAGATTTGTATATATCTAAGCACCGCTGTTAGCCTAGGACTGTTCCATGTGTTTCTCAAATAGTTACCGTCCTTTTGTGGACTTGGGTATAGAAATGTTTGAGGTCATTTCTACTACTGTTGATTCTGAACTTAGAACATAATCTTAACATTGGCTGAGTTTTAAAATAAATGTTTAATTTTTTTTCCAGACAATAGATTTTGAAGGTTTTAAGCTATTTATGAAGACATTCCTAGAGGCAGAGCTTCCTGATGATTTCACAGCACACCTTTTCATGTCATTTAGCAACAAATTTCCTCATTCTAGTCCAATGGTAAAAAGTAAGCCTGCTCTCCTTTCAGGAGGTAAGTCTAATTATATACTTTAAAAATGTATATGTAGTAAAATCCTTGAAGGGAAAATCAGTGTCAAGTTCTTTATAAGAGAAGAGATGATTTGCTTAGGAAATATCTTTCTTTCAGGATTTATACTTTCATACTAAGATTGTGCAAAATATCTAAAGTGTCTCCAATATAGTAATAGCTAAACATTAGAGAAAATATACTTTATCATTATCCATCACTTGTCATTCAAAGTCTTAGAAGTCTATGTTTAGGTAATAATTTTAAGAGAAACTTCCATCAAAAATGGAAAAGTGCTCTTTGAAATGACTAGTTAAATATAGGTAACTTTATATGTGAAAATGTAGTCACAAAGCAGTTCTGTGTAGGAAACATAATATTTATATAACTTCTGTAAATTTCTAACATACTTTCATAGAAGAGTTTTGATTTTTCTCTTAGACACTTATTTTTTTAAATTTAATATCACCATGGAGATGATTGGTTCTGTCATTATGGGTAGCTTCTCAGAGATGTCTAATGAATTAATACCTGTTGCTAATTGTGTCCAGCTCCATCCAGTCAGGAGAACAAAAATCTCACTGTATTACCCTACTGAATGTAAAATAGGTGATTGGTTAAACAGTGTTGGAAGGTTGAAAAACCGAAGAGAAATACTAAGGTAATGCAGAAGTAGAACCACAGGAAGCATGTGCCACTCCTACGTTGGAGTAATCAAAACTCAGAATCTTGGAGGAAGGACTTCTTTGAACTGGGATGTAGCGTTCTGGGGGAAGGTGTTGCCTGGCAGATCTCAGCCTGGGACTTCTGTGGAGGGGATGACTTCCTTCTGGGTTTGGTAGCTCAGAAGCTCAAGAAGGGAGTCAGACATCTTAGAAGCATCACCATGGTCTGTGCAGGATTGTGTAGCCAGGCTCACTGTGACTTTCTCAATGTGGAAATGAGCTGGAGACTAGAGCCTGTTGCTCCTTATTTAGTCTGTTCTTACAGTGTGGAGCTGACCAGTGTTCTGGGCTGAACATTTTAAAATGGGACAATTCCTTACTTTGATCTAGAAATTAAAACTCCCTTGTTCTTCCATTTCATACTATAAATGGATTGCACATACCATAGACTGAATAAAATAACAAAATTGTCTCTTTCATTTTATACGCAGCAATACTATTCTTGCATATGGAGAAAGAAGGGGGGGTACTTTTTGAGATGTTGTCTGTCTGAGTAATTGTGTCAGACTTGGAGAGAAGAGAGGAGAGATTCTAATTAATTAGGTAGGTTTGTAAGAAATTAAAATCTCAAACCTTCTTGTCTCCAAATAGCATGTAGTAAGTATTACATATAAGATGCCAAATTTACAAGGAGTAGAAATCAAATCAGGTTCCAAAATGGAAAAAAAGAATTAAAGGGTAACAGCTTGTACTTCATTTGGGACAGCCACATATTCTGCACAGATCTACTTGAAAGGAGTTGCAAGATGGGCTGTGTAGCTCTCATGCAGCAAAAAATAAATCAAACTGGAATTCCTTTTCAAAACTTGGTCTCCACATTTTAAAACATAAGTGCATGGGGTCCTTTGTAGGACTGTTTTCAACCCCATATTCTTTCAGACTTACCTTTGATAGTAAAAAATATATGTATTTTTATTTTTAGAACCCTGCTTTGCCATAATCGAAGTTATCTACACAAATATATTTGGGTTGAAAAATCACAAATAAATTTTGAATAGAAAAGAGCTATAATCTGTTTTGTTTACCACCCCTCCACCCCACCCCACCCTGCAGAGAGTTCACTGTATTTCATTACTACAGTACCAACAAGGGTGTGATAATCATTCTTGACTCTGTATCAACTGAACAATGGTTTCTCAATAACAAGCAAAACTAAATTGGGAAAAATGCTATTCTTGTTAGTGAACAGTATTCAAGTATTGGAGATATGGTAAATGTAAAACAGTTTTTATAGAACAAAAATTTTAAATAGTTAGAAAGAGGCATAAAAGTTGTGTGTGTGTGTAGTTGGTTGTTGTTGGAACTTGTAGTAGCTACTGATCCATCTGGTATTTTGTATAGTGAATGATTTTTGGGGGGAATATTTTGTTGAGTATAAGTGCCTCTTATCACCTACTTAAAATGTAAGATGATTCTTTCTACTGTTCCCAAGTTGGACTTTATTTTTTGAAGATATCCCCTAATGCTTTATCTTTCCGGCTTTCTCATAACCTCTTCTGCTTCATTGTGAATGTCAGGTCCCTAATGCCTCATATGTTTGCCAGCCCAGTGACTAACTTCTGATTTTACCTTCATGCCCAGAATCTATCACCTGAACTATTCTCTTTACAGAATGGTTCAATCATTTGGAACCTTTGTTTTTTGGCAAGTGGCTCATATACCCTTGACCATGAATCAGTATTATGAGTTCATATTTCAGTCCCTGCAACTTGAATACTGAGAATAACCAAAGAGAAATTTCATAAATATGCAGATTGTTGCCTCTACAAATTCTTAACATCCAATTTTAACATGGCCTTAACACCACTTAAGCTTTTTTAAAAAAAATCTACCATAAAAAGTATTTATTCTTGAAACTGTCTCCTAGCTCAGTTAGGCTAAAATTTTCAAACTTCCTTTAGTTTATTCCCCTCATTCTCAATAGGTTATTTTTCATATCATACAAAAAATAAACACTAACATAAAATGCCTCAGTTATTCCCCATAAACCCAGACATGTTTCTTCAGCTCACAGAGAATATGTATTAACTATATTCCAGATGGAACTCTTCATTGGATGTCCCATAAGGAATCGAACTAAATGTGTTTGGAAGTCAAGTAATTCTATTCTGCCCACACCTGCTTCTTTCTATCTTGTCTCTTGGTGAATGGAACCCAAGTATCTATCACTTTTCCAATCCTAAAATCTTGGACTCTTCCACCCTGCACCGCCTCATGCCTCATGTTTAGTTAATCACAAAATGCTCTCTATTGCTCATTATAACTTCTCAAACATTCTGCCAGTGTCGGTATGATCCATCATTGTTTGTGTTAGAGACTAGCCATTAGCATGGCTCCCAGCTGGGCCCCGACTTCCCATCTCCATGATGTGCTTTCTAACACTGAAGCCTGATTAGATTCCTCTTGGGTTTCCAAGTTTCAGGCCTTCCCTATCACCTTATGGAAATTTTTTAGAATTTTTTATTTTTCATCTAAACTTAAATCCTTGATATTTAAAATAGATTAAAGCAGCGTTGCTTTGGTGAAGGGAGGGGGTGCTGGAGAGATGTAAGTACAGGAAGTCCCAGCCACTGGCCTTCCCACACCTTTTGAGACTCCCCCTGCTCCCCCCACAAAGGTGGCTTTAATGCCACTCCAAGGCCTGGGCATTGCAGTTAAGAAAATGATAAAATCTGAGTTTCATAGTAGTGAGCACAATGCCATATAGCTTGTCGATCTGCCTACAGTCCCAATTCTCTCTGTCTCTTGACCCATGCAGCCCAGACCCTTTACATACTGAAGTGTTTGCTGTGACTTAAGTCTGCTGTGGTCCCTTATCTCACAACAAAACACAACTCCTTCAAGTCTCAGCGAATGTGTCCTTCTAATTGAATAGTACCTGCTGGGATGGGACACCTGGAGTGTGTCACGGGGAAGCAATGCTGGCAGCATGTAAAAGTCACACCTACTTCTTGTACAAGAGCTGGTGTGTCCCTCTCCTCCCCAACTCCCACCTAGATCAGCTCTGCACGGCAGCTCTGGGAATGAACCACCTTCGGCTCAGTGATCACTGGTCTTGTATAAGGTAGCAGTTAAGGTACTTATTAGTAACTTCTACTTTCTCTAAGAATGTAGTAATTAAAAGAGAATGGAATTGATTTGTTAACCGGTTCAGACACTTATACTTTATATTTATGTTTGGCTCCACAATGTCTAAAATGTTGACTCTATAACAGTAAATGTCTGTTATTAGCTATAGGTTAAAGCAAGTGTTTTTTCTTGTTATTATTAGTTTTATAGGGCAGAAAAAAAAGAAGATTTCCTAGCACCCTTTATATCAGGTCATGTAGTGACTTGGCCAGTTGTAATTCTTAATTATTTATTTTATTAATTCATCAATTCATGCATTCCACCATTCTTTTTTTTTTTTTTTTCCAGAGGCGTGGGGGAGGAGCAGAGGGAGAGGGAGAGAGAGAGAGAGAGACGTGGGGCTCAATCTCACAACCCTGAGATCATGACCTGAGCCGAAATCAAGAGTCAGACATTTAACTGACTGATCCACCCAGGTGCCCCTCCACCATTCTTTTTTTAAAAACAACTTATGTGCCAGAAATTGCACCAGAAAGCTGAGGATCCTTTAGAGCCACACGGAGAAAGATAGTCAATTAGGTGAATTGTTATATTACAATAAAATAAAAGTTGTCATCTATTTATCAAGATTATCTGAGATTTTAATCATAAATTGAAATTATCTAGTTTAAGTAGAGGTAGGGACAGGTACTTGTAGGAAAGCATGGAAGGGAGTTTCAAGAAGAGAAAACATGTACATTTCTACTCCAGTTAAAAAAATAAATGCGCCGTGAAAGTATAGTGTGTGAACTATAAGAAACTCAGTATTATTTCATTCATAAATATTTATTTATTTTTAAATTTTTAAATAAATTTTAAATCCAGCATAGTTTACGTACAGTGTTATATTCGTTTCAGGTGTACAATATAGTGATTCAACAATTCTGTGTATTACTCAGTGCTCATCATGACAAGTGCACTCCTTAATCTCCACCTATTTCACCCATCCCCCCACCCACCTCCCCTCTGGTAACCATCAGTTTGTTCTCTTTAGTTAAGAGTTTGTCTCTTGGTTTGTCTCTCTCTCTTTTTCCCTTTGCTCATTTATTTTGTTTCTTAAATTCTACATATGAGTGAAATCATATGGTATTTGTCTTTCTCTGACTGACTTATTTCACTTAGCATTATACTCTCTAGCTCCATCTATGTTGTTGCAGTTGGCAAGATTTCATTCTTTCTTATGGCTGAGTAGTATTTTATATCATTCACAAATATTTATTGATCACTTAAAATGTGCCCAACCACACACACTATTCATATTTCAGTGAGCAAAATGAAACTATTTCCCTTCCTCTATAGTCAGTTACATTTTAGTAAATAAGTAAGAATATACATAGCATGTCAGAAGGTAATGTAAGGAGTGCTATTAGCAAACATCGGTTAGATAGAAAGTACAGGTCGAAATTGAGGATGACTGGGAGCCCCAAATTTCTCATGAATGACTGAAACTGGGCTACGAATCACAAGGAGACCATTTTTTAAAAAAAGATTTTATTTTGATTTATTTGAGAAAGAGAGAGAGAGAGCACAAGTGGTGGGGAGGGGCAGGGGAGAAGGAGAAGCAGACTCCCCACTGAGCAGGGAGCCCAACATGGGGCACCTGGGGCATCCCAGAACCCTGAGATCATGATCTGAGCCAAAGGCAGACATGTAACCGACTGAGCCACCCAGACTCCCCGAAGATCATTTTTGATGGTCCCAGATTAGATGGTAGTTATGACCTTGGAAGTACCAGCATGGCTGGAGGAAGGGTTGGGGGAGTGGTCCCGGCAGGAGCAGAGTCCTGTGGCCTTAGGAGTTAGAGGAAGGTAGGCTTGCTGAGTACCGAGAGATCTGGGTCTATGCCTTGAATCCTTGGGCCGGGGCCGATGAAGTGACTGGAAGAGAGCAGCTGGAGAAGAGGCCAAGGAGGGAGCCAAGGCCCCGTGGTGAAACTGGGGAGCTGTTACACAGTTTGAAGCCAGTGGGGTGGAAGCTACATGAAGGAACATGAAGCTTGGAGGTACAAAAGAGTCAAGATATTTAAGACTGAGAATAGTAACAGCCACCTCTGAAAGACTTAAAGTCCTTTGTTTTGGGGCCCTTTCATTGCCCATCCGATATGGCAATAGCTAATTGATCTATGCTATTAAAGCCTCAGTATCATCAGTGAATGTGATTATTTTTATGTTTTCAGTACAACCAGAGAGTCGCACCACAGGTAATATTTTTAGGCAGAAAAGGAGAGAGAATTTCTTTTTCTCTATAAGGAAGTTAATCAAATTAAGGACAGAAAATTATATAATGAAAATGAGGTATTTGAACCCTTGGGAAAATGTTGTTTTGCCAAATGACCTTCCTGGATGTTCTTGCCAAAAGACACACTTCATTAATTGTGCTGAGAAGAAATTATTACTCTTATCAGTACTGTCTTGAGGATATTAAAAATATGTGTGTGTGTGTGCGTGTGCATGCATATTTTCACTATAGGTATAGCTTTATAGGTCTTTTGTGTCTAATAAACTACTAAAGTTTCCACAATACAAAAAAGGGCAGACAAGGTCCCAAAAAACACAAACTGATCAGAGTTCAAGGCTTGTGTGACTATGAGATAGGGAGCTTGTTGGCACATAGTAGGCATTTAAGATACATTTGTGCATTTGTTAATTAGTATGTAGACTTACATACCTACATACAAGTGCTCTAGAAATAAAGATAATTCCTATCCATTGACCAATAGGCATTTATCTACATCAACCATTACATTTCTTATGCTTTTATAGCACCAAATTCACTTTTCTAATTATTATTATTGTAGTAGTAGTAATCCACAAATTATTTTACTCCAATAAATCTTTTATCCTGAAACTCTGAAAACTCTTCACTGAAACCATAGAAAAATCCTCACTTCAAGGCCCTATTCATGATAAAATTACTGTCCGTAAAGGAAAAGTTCCCCCAAACCTCCCCTTTAATTATTAAATGAGTTTGAATATATTGGACTTTATTATATAGGTTTCTTTATTCTTCTATCTGAATAGTCTAAGTAAAATGCTGGTCTTCAAATTTGCCATCTTTACCATTAGATTTATTTACCCACTATGAAGGGATTTTTGTATTTTCAGTTACATGTTAATGATTACATATTAAATGATAGTATTATCTTAAGATTGTTGCACTGTCATGTTCATGAATATTGTTTATAGTTTTTTATTCTAATAAAAGCAAATATGATATTTAGTACTTTTCAGAGTCCATAATCAGTCATAACTTTTTTCTTTTCTTTTTTTCTTTTCTTTTCTTTTCTTTTTGAGAAGGGGAGAGGGGAAGGGGCAGAGGCAGAGGGAGAGGGAGAGAGAATCTTAAGCAGGCTCCATCCCCAGTGCAGAGCCTGACACAGGACTGGATCTCACGACTTGTGAGATCATGACCTGAGCGGAAATCAAGAGTTGGACGCTTAACCGACTGAGCCATGCAGGCGCCCCCAAATCAGTCATAACTCTATTTAACTTGTGATATGCCCTAAAATACCTAGTAACGCTAGGAAAAAATGCAATGGTAGTGAACATTGGCTTTGATCCATTAGAATGAAAGCCCTATAAAAATGGGATTCTTTTTTTATCTGCTGTGTTCAGTGCTTTATCCTAGAATTTGGTTTTACACAGCTAATATTAAAGGTTCTTAGTATCTATTTGGGTTTATATTTATAAAGGCATGCTTGTTATATACCTATTAGAAAATGGAGATAAGCAAAAAGAAAAAGTATCCATAATCCAATTCCCTATAACAAAATGCTGGTAAAGATTTGGTAAATATGAATATACGCATCATTATTTTTACATGGGCAAACATATCTGTGTGTGTGTGTGTGTGCATCCACAAATGTGTTTTATTATAGATGGCCCAAGGAATGGTCTGAGTGGAAGATGAACATTTAGAGCTCTCAGCTATGACTAGGATTTCTAATTTCATTCCAAAAGTTTATGAAATAATCAATGTACATACTCTTTTAAGAGTCTTGAAAACCAGACTCCAAAGACAAAAGGTCATTTACTGAGAGGCAGGAGACAAATTTCTCTGATTTAGTTTTTTCTCTAGCCCCACAGAATTATACTTCACATAAAATCTCCATTCCGACTCTCTTGAATTGTGGCTACCCTCCTTGTCTTTGCCTCTGTTCGGGCAAATGTAAAATGGAGATAATAAGTGCGTGCATTGTACTGGGTGCTGGGGCACTCAAAAACATAATGTGTTAGGTACATTGTAAGTGTTCAGTGCATGTCAGCCACTACCATTTTTCCTTAAACAGATTATTTTCCAGCATTTTAGTTTGCAGACATAGGGAAAGATCAAATTCAATATAGTTTCCCCTCCCCAAATGTCATTCATTCTGAAAGAGTACAGTAAAAATTATGGAGTATTATTGGGATTTCTTTTGGTTTGTTTTGATTTTTTGTCTTATTAAGATAGAATTGACCTGCATCATTGTATAAGTTTAAGGTGAACAGCATACTGGTTTGACTTGCATATATTGGGAAATGATTGCCAAAATAAGTTTAGGTACAATCCATAATCTTATACAGATACAATAAAAAGCAAAAGCAAAACCAAAAACAGTTTTTTTCCTTATAATGAGAATTCTTAGGATCTACTCTCTTAACAACTAGTGTATACAATTACATCATAGAGTAGTGTTAATTATAGTCATCATGTTGTAGCGTACATCCCATTTTGACCATGTTCCTGCAATTTCCCTCCCTACACATCATCTCCATGACTTATACTTTTTTTAATTTATTTTTTTATTTTTTAAAGATTTTATTTATTTAAGAGAGAGAGGGAGCTCTGGGGGAGGGGCAGAAGGAGAGGGAGAAACAGACTACCTGTGGAGCAGGGAGCCTGATGTGGGGCTCAATCCCAGGACCCCGGGATCATGACCTGAGCCAAAGGCAGACGCTTAACCAACTGAGTCACCCAGGCGCCCAGACTTTTTTTTTTTTTTTTTTTTTGATTGAAGTATAGTTGACATACAACATTAGATTAGTTTCAGGTATACAACAAAGTGATTCAACAAGTTTATAGGTTATGCTATCTATGCTTACCCACAAGTGTGGCTGCCGCCTGTGACCATATAGTGCTATTACAATAACTTTGACTGTATTCCCTCTGCTGTACCCTTTATTCCTGTGACTTAATCATTTTATAACTGGAAGCCTGTATCTCTCACTCCTTTTCACCTATTTTGCCACCATCTCCCCAGCCCCCTTCCTTCTGGAAACCATAAGTTTCTTCTGTAATGGGTCTGCTTCTGCTTTTTCGTTTGTTTTACCTCTCAGATTACACATATGAGTGAAATCATATAGTATTTGTGTTTCTCTGACTGACTTATTTCACTTAGCATAATACTCTTCAGGTCCATCCATGTTGTCACAAATGACAAGATCTCAACCTTTTTGGTGATTGTATAATATTCCACAGTATGTAAAAGCCACAGCTTCTTTATCTATTCATCTGTGGATGGACACTTGGGGTCCTTCCATGTCTTGGCTATTGTAAATAATGCTGCAGTACCCATAAGGATGCATATATCTTTTCAAGTGAGTGTTTTTATTTTCTTTGGGTAAATACCTATTGGTGGTATTGGGATTTTTTAATGTGAGAAAAATTAAAGATGTTATCCTGACTTTTTTTTATATGTGGTAGTTTTATTCTCATACATAGGCATAGTCAAGAAACGGAGTAATTCAACCAACTTTCACTTTTCTACCTGTAGATGGTATGTCACCAACACTGTCTAATATGGTAGCCATTAACCCGATGTACCTCTTTAATTTAAATTTAAATTAGTTAGCAAGTAAATAAGATGAAAATTCAATTCCTCAGTCGCACCAGTCTTATTTCATGGGCTTAACAGCCATATATGGTTAATACTACCATATTGGACAGTACATATATAGCATATTTCTATCTTTGCAGAATATTTTACTAGACATAATTGATGTAGACAGATCTTGATTATACCACTTTAAAAGACCCTAAAGTTTGGAATTAGATATCCTGTCTTCAACTCTTGACTCCCCAGATTGCTACATGATGATCAGAGGTTTACTTTACTCTCTGATTTTCCACCCTCTAGTGTCTAAGATAGAATTGTAGGGTCAAATCAGACCACTCTGTTTAAATGTTGTTGGCACACAGCCAGGGATGTTATTGTTACGACTCCTTCGTGGAGGTTGCTCTCCTTCTAGAACACCACCCCCAAAGACCTGGCTTCAAGCCCTGTTCCTTATTATTACTTGTTTGGGGTTTTTGCCAATGTCCAAACAGATTTCTTACAGAAAATTCGCTGGCACCAGTCTCCTGTCAGGGAAGGTATCCCACTGAATGTCCTCACTTTGTATATTTTATTTCTCTTGTTGATTTGTAACCTTGTCTATCTCATTTTGCTGCCAGTTTGGACAAGCATAAAAAAAAGTCATAATACTGTGCTAAGGCAAGCATAGTTGGAAGGTTAACTCTGAAAATCATGAAATGTCTGACAGTACCAAACAATTGTTTTTAATCTTGATTGTCTGTGCTACTCATGGTGACTATTAATATGGATATTGGATATTGGAAATACGATTATACTATGACAAATTGTTTCTAAGCCTGATAAATTTCTGAAAAGTGAACCAGTATGGAAAAAATGGAAAAGCCAAATTGCCAGAGTGTTGTTTTTCTCTTGCCGTATAAGTTTAGAAATGTAATTTATGTTATTAGTTTTGAATATTCCATTGTGATAGATGAAGTGAAACAATGGGTACAACAATACCCTTTCCATTATCTGAGCTACGTGTGTTTGACGATAAAACAAACTGGAACAGAGGCAATAATTGAACATGTACCCAAAATGTATTTGCTAATAATTGCACCTTGAAGCTAGAATTAAAAGCATCTATTGAAATGAAACTTTTTAGGTTTTTGTGTCAAGAAATGGAGAGTCTAGATTGAAGTACAATGAAAATCATGTGCTTGAAGAATGTGGTAATAGTAGGCAATGCTCAACTTGACTAATGCTAACTATTTTGGTAGTTAAAACTTTGAAGAATGTTTATATGTAAGAAGGTGTACAAATGTACACACTAAAATCATCATAAAACAGAAAAATGTTTTCAAAGTACAAGGTAATTTTTCCTAATGAAAGTAATACACTCTTTTTTAAAAAAAGATTTTATTTATTCATTTGAGACACAGAGATACAGAGAGAGAGAGAGAGAGCATGAGCAGGGGGAGGGAGAGGCAGAGGGAGAAGGAGAAGCAGGCTTCCTGCTGAGCCAGGAGCCTGATGTGGGGCTCGATCCCAGGACCCTGGGATCATGACCTGAGCCGAAGGCAGACGCTTAACCATCTGAGCCACCCGGGCACACCGAAACTAATACACTCTTTATTACAATGCTTAGTTTTTCACTTTATTTTGTGCTTTCTTGTTCACTGCAGTATACATGTATATAGATATATATTGGTGTGTGGACATAAATGGGGTGTGTGTGTGTGTGTGTGTGTGTACTTGCTTCACTTTTGTGAGGAAATAGTCAAAGAAGCATAGCCTTTGGCAAGTCAGTGAGCCTACAAATTGGGTGTCAACCACATTTTCTTTAAAGCTAAATGTTGACCACTTGAGGCAAAAGTTTTGCCTAGCTTTGCGTTCGGTTCCAACTCTGAAGAGTTTCGCCAAAGATGGGATGGATTAAAATGGCCTTCCTTAATGGAACATAGAATTTTGAGCCTCTTCATCAGAGGCCACTGCTGCTAAAGAGGAATGTAAGGTTCCATTTACCATCTCTTTGAAAGGCTGTAGTCAGGAAATGGGGCTTTCAACCTCTTGTTTGCCACTTGTGTTGTTTCCTGTGTTCCGCATAAACCTTAGTACAGTCTGCTGGAAAGAAAAAGAATTTTTTAGGGCAGTGAAGGAGACAAGTAGAGGAAGAGACCTCCAGTCAGACTTAAGGAAAGGAAAAAATATATATTAATGGTAGAGTAGGGTGGAAAAAGTCTCTATGAAGACAGATTGAGACCCCAGGGACTGCTTTCAGAAAATTAAATGAAAATATGAAGAAACATTTTCCCACAGAAGGGAAAGTGAGATGATTTTGGGGATGAGAAAAGGAACAGAAACAAGCCTGTGAGACTTTTCCTCAGTTCAACACCTCAAAATTTAGTCAAGTCCTGCTCTCTGAAGTTTTTTGTTATGAAGTAATTGAGAAAAAGGCCTTTGACGCACCCTAAAAATCATTGTAAAAACTGTATGCTTTATCACTCCCTAAGGAACCAAAACAAAAACTTTGTCTGGATTTGAGGAAGAGTTGATTAGTTCTTCAATGTGTGTTGCCATATAAGCCCATATTTTTTTAAAAAAAATAAACTAAATTCTTTTAAATATAAAACTGTGACATGAATATGATACAGCTTTTAGTTTATAACATTTCATGAACAGGAAATGAAAAATATTTACGCATTTTGTCAAAAATCATTTTAGTATAATAATATGTTTTTTCAAAAAGGTGGGGCTAGATATAAATTATATTTGTATGCTTCTGTTCAATATGTATATTACTTACAAGAAAGGCAAACAAAATTATATGGTCCTCACATTCTCCAGATTTTTTATATTCAGTATTATGAAAGCTGATAAAGAAATAGCATGCACTTCACTTCAGTTTTATACAAACAAATGATCATGAAGTGTTCTGAATCAGTGAAAATATATAATGTGGTTGGCATTCTTTCAAATGAAGGTCATAACGTGTTATTTTCCTTCTTTCTTGTTTTGTTCTGAGGTTTTGTATAAAAGTTAAATCAAGCTGATTAAATCATTTCAGTACCATAAGGGGGAGGGAAGCAGAGAAGAGAGGATTAGCTCATCAGGCAGGATGGGTTAGGTCATAGTTTATCCGAACATAACTCAAGTGCTGTGTTTTCCAAGTCTGGAAGTTACGGTCATGTCAAAGGTCAGTGCCAAAATGTTTTTTATCGTAAGTTGGAACTGCTTATTCCTGCAGCTGGCCAAGCTTTAGTTGGTTAGGTAGAATTAGTCAGGTATGTATATTTTTGAAAACTCAGGATTGTCTTCAATTCTCTGCCTTCTTTTGTTTTTTAAAATAACTACATTAGTTTGTATTAGACATACAGTGACATTTTTGTTAAGAAAAATCAATTTATAATTATATCTTTTTTGATAGCTATAAACAAATAGAATTAATGTGAAGCATAGAGCTGTGTTTGAAATAAGTATGACTTTGGTAAAAACAAAAAACTGAAAGAAAGATGTAAAGCAGTGTTTTTCAAAATGTGGGTTGTGACCCATTAATGGTTGGTAAATTCAATTTAGAGGGTCTTTGACGGAATTTTAAGAATGAAATAGAAGAAAAGAGAAGAGATTAACATGGAAAAGAAAACTTGGGGCAGTTACAGAACCTACTAATGTTGAGAGACAGAAAGGGGAGGGCGAGAGAGGAAGGGAGAATAAAAGGCTTCTGCTGGATTCACATGTAAATTGTTTTTCTTACTTTTTCTTACCCTTGGCCTTGAACAAAAATAGTCTGTCATCCATTAGTGCAGAATAAAGAGGGTGGATTTGCCAGCTGTGGACCTCTAAGCCTGTAAAATGGGAATATTGCAATCTACCTCGCAGAGTTAACATGGGAATTAAGTGAGGCGATCCGTGTTAAAGCCTCCAGGACGATTCCTGCCACATATTCAACACTCAATAAATAGTAGCTTTTATTCGTAGTAACACTGTGAATGATGAAAGTAATTTCATAATCCATTAAATGATATGCTGGCCATCTTGAGACGGCTGGAGGAGATGCCAGGTACTCCATCAAAGTTACTTATCCAAGAAAATGGACAAGAGCACCAGATGTGGTTGCCAGCTCTGGACTGATAGGCTTGTAGAACTGTGTTTGGTTGGGATTATTCCTTCTGTTCTAGTAACTCCCATTTGATTAGGAATCTAGCAGGCATTCAGCCCATTACCCATTTCACCTCTTGTTTGCCAAATGAATCTTAAAGGATAATTGGGGTTTGCCTTCAGGTCTTGTCAGGTACACACGATCTGGTTTCACGTGCGTCTCTGTTAGATGGAATTAACCATTTATTATAAAAGAGTTTCAGTTCAATCATTATCGGCTAAATAATCTGCTGTCATCAGCTATTGCAAACAGGCATTCCAGTTCTCTACCCTTGTCTTGGAATAAGCACAGTGAATGGGTTTCAGAAATAAAGTTATGAACCATATTAAAACTAAAGTATAGTCATATGTTCTTTCCTCTCTAATCAAATGTCTGTGGTATTCAAGCAGATTGTTGTTTATGTTCCCTTTCTTACTCATGGGCCGATTTCTTGATGGGAAAAAGGATGTTTTATTCATGGCCCATAAATATTTGACATAAATACATGTTTTTCTGAATGAATGATTCCTGATTATCAATATATAAATCATTCTGTGACAGACTCAAGTCTCTTCTTCAGTGTTTCGTGAAAGACCAATTTTTAGTATCTTCTTAGCTGATTTGTCGTTGCCACTTCCTAAAGCAGAGAAAGGTGGAAGAGGAAAGTAGTTTTTCATGTGTTCAAATCTGTCCACCAGCTGACCCTGGACAAGAGGATTCTGACCCCAACATGCTCTTACAGGCAGGAGGAGCAATCTCCATGTCCCTGAATACCAAAAAAACTCTGAATTATTTATAGTAATCATAGAATATGTCTGACTCGGCTATCTTAGAGTTCCAGAGAATTTGGCTATTTTTTACCTAAAAATATATAGTTCTCTAAAAGGTCTGTGCATTATCTATTTTCTTAGTTGTCTTTTTCTTTGAAAGCACTGTAAGGATATCTTTAAGAATATAAAGGCATTTTTTTTTTCCAGGTCTGAGAATGAATAAAGGTGCCATCACCCCTCCCCGTACTTCTCCTGCAAATACGTGTTCCCCAGAAGTAATCCATCTGAAGGACATTGTCTGTTATCTGTCTCTCCTTGAAAGAGGAAGACCGGAGGATAAACTCGAATGTATGTGTTTCTTTATTTAGTTTACTTATCACGGCAGGGGGTAGGGAAGGCACTAGATAGTGATGAATTTAAAACTGTATCTACTGTGGTTGTCTGAGTTTTCATTAAATGAAGTGACTTTGGTTAATAAATAAAAATTCCTTCAATTGGGAATCAGACAAAGGATATTATGAATCTATCAATTTCAGGTTTTCATCAGGTTCCATTTATTAGGGGGTATTTCTTGAGTGTGTTGGTCTGTCAAATGACTTTTTCTTGACTGTCCTCAGTTTGGTAACACGATGATATTGGAAAGTGTCATTTGAGTTGTTTTGAAAAACCTTTATTTCTAGTATTTGAGGAGGTCTTCCCCTTAGTCAACAAGGGGGTTCACTGTACAGACAACCTGAGTCTCTGTTGGCCATTTTCCTTGAAAACGTCAGCACTGATACTTTCTTTGCCAGGGATAAATGATTTCTCACATGTCACACGTGAACGTTTATGTATAGGAGTTGACTCTGGATATTATAAATAAACAGTTGCTCTGTTTTTTTTTTTTTTTTTTCTCTTCTACAATAGAGCAGGTATTTCAGATAGATAATTTCCATCTAGTTGAAAGGAAATAAATTGCTGTCTTTAATAAACTATAGTGTCTGAGCTCTCTCTGGTGGCAAACTGTACTCATTGCAATGCAGGAAAGTATTTTTCAAGTATTTACTCTAAGCCTGAACATTTAATAACATAGTCTGTCTCCAAAGCCCCTGCTAAACATAGAGCTGCTGGCTTGTTCAGTAATTTGATTAACTTGATTGTATTGGATGGCATTAAAATGAATTAAAAATTCTTGCTACTGAAACTAGAGTGAAGATAATAAATCCTAAATTTGTTATTTTCAAGTGAATATAGAACACCGTGAGGTCTCAGAATTATGATTGGAAAGCATGTTTAGTTAAATGTAATAGTAACATGTTGATAATATTTCTCTTACTAACAAAGAATTTACTATAGTATGACTAAGTCATACCTGTGTAAGTTATGAATAAACCATATTAACATCATTTTTAAAATACATATTTATTGGGCGCCTGGGTGGCTCAGTCGTTAAGTGTCTGCCTTCGGCTCAGGTCACGGTCCCAGGGTCCTGGGATCGAGACCCGCATCGGGCTCCCTGCTCTGTGGGAAGCCTGCTTCTCCTTTTCCCACTCCCCCTGCTTGTGTTCCCTCTCTCGCTGTGTCTTTCTCTGTAAATAAATAAATAAAATCTTTAAAAAATAAATAAATAAAATAAAATGCATATTTATTATTCCTAAATGTCAAGTATTTGCATATCAAGATTTATTTGTATTCCTAAGAACATACAGAGATCTCTCTCATTCCAAAATAAATATTAATGTTCAGGGAATTTCTATTGAAGCGATGGCCAGGAGAAAGTTTGCTCAGGTGTTATCAGGTCTGTGTTTGGGATGATTTTAAAAATACAAAGGCACAGAATTTTTTCCAGGTCTGAGAAGAAACGAAGGCACCATCACTCCTGTTCAACATGCTCTTTGTGTCGCACTTTAATTATTTTTATGTCAACTGGAACCACGCATCAGGGTGGTTTTATTTTTAAGGTAGAATTCCTGAGAGGCATGCTTTTAAATTTTCAATGTGAGTTTATGAATCAACAGTCTTTGTCCACAACTACAGGCGAAATGTCACTTAAAAATACTTGATGTATCAGGTGAAACCCGATGTGCCACTGACCATTCTTCATTGTTTTTAAACCCCTTCCCTCTGCGCTGTCTTTGAATTTTCCAACTCTTTTTATTTTTTTTTTAAGATTTTTATTTATTTGAGAGAGAGAGAGAGAGAGAAAGCACGAGCAGGCGGGGGGAGGGGGGCGGGAAGGGAGAAGCAGACTCCCGGCCGAGCAGGGAGCTCAATGTGGGGCTCGATCCCAGGACCCCGAGATCATGACCTGAGCCGAAGGCAGATGCTTAATGCACTGAGCTGCCCAGGCATTCCTGAATTTTCCAGCTTTTTTTCAAGCCTACATCAGATCCAGGCGTGTTTGCCTTTTTCCTTAACTGTTGCTTCAGACTCTTGTCATGGGTAGAATTTTTGGGGCCTGACACCTTCACTGTGATTTTCACCAGACTCTTCAAAGTACATGAATGTCAGCTTCAGAACACATGAAGTTGTGCCTCTGATCCTGCTCTACTCTATTTCTCATCTCCGCTGTCCTCCAATATGGAGGAACTTAACCTGGTCCTTAATTATTGGGAGCTCGTTTTTGTCTGTTTCTTAAATGCCGGTGCCCGGCCCCTTCCCACATCAGTTAATTCAGAATCCATTCCTCTCACCCACTCTCCTGTCAATGGACTAGACCTTGTTCCTCGTCTACCATCAAACATTTCATGTATCCTTCTATGGTCATGGATTTTTAAATTTTTAAACTTGAAATTTATTTTCAGTAATACTTGAAAGAAATTGAATATTTGTGGTTAATTTAATATATACTTATTTCCAAAAGGGTGGCAACTTATTAAACACAATATCAACTAGAAGAAAGGAAAAAAAATGGAAAAGGTAATTAAAATTAACATAGAAATAAATATGAGCAAGTGCCTAATACAATTAACTTTGGCTGTTGAACACTGAATTTGGATCTTAATTTCTAGGTAGCTAAACAGAAAGGAATACATGCACACTGGCTTAGACCAGAAGTTCTTAAACTTTATCACATAAGATCACCTGCAGGGCTTATGAACACACAGCTTGTTCTGGGCCCCAAATGCAGTACAGGCAATTCATCAGGCCTGTAGGGGGCCCTTAGAATTTTCATTCATAACAGGTTTCCAGGTGATGATGAAATTTCAGCTCTAGAGACCACATTTTGAAGAGCCCTGATTTATGTAGTTCCTCTGATCCATGAAAAGAGACACACACACAATTTCTCTAAAAGGAGGATTGTTTCTCATAATTACTGAATGGTGGCAGTATTTGGTAGGTTCTTTGACCTGGGTTATTAGATAAAATAATGGCATTGTTGGAAATGTTTATAAAAAGAGTACTTTTTTCCCCCAAAATAATGTTTTATAAATCTATTCATCACTTAACTATCACCTCTCATCTTCCCACCTGTCTTTTCTGCCAGGCATTTACAAAATATTTAGAAAAAAAGATCTTTTTTTTTTCATTGAAAGGAAACAAACAAAAGCTCTTGAAGTTTCCACTGATTATATGCCATTTCTTCACATTACTTTACTTGCTCCAATCATATTTTCTCACTGAGAACTTTGCTTATACTGAGGCCCGATCAGGTAGATGGTGTTTATTCACCTGCTGCTGTGGACCCTTGCAGAATAGGTGTGCATGTGCGTGCGTGTGCATGCAGGTTTTTGTGCATACGTGTTGAGGTTGTGGGGGATTCCATTTTTCTCTCTCCTTGTTGGTGTCAGTTACCAACCACCCTGATGCGTGGATGAGAACATTGTACCAAGGCAGATTTTTCCTCTCCACCTAAGCCTGCTACAATACTTTGTGGGGCATCTTTCAGTATCTTCCTCTTTTAGTTTCCTTGCACTCCTCAAATTCTGTGACCTCACCCTCATTTTATTTCAGCCACCCACTTCTGCAGCAATACCCCATGCCTCGTAATTTCCAAAGATTGTTCTTTTTCTAAAATTTTAAACTCTAATAGTTTATTTTGACCACAGACTGTGGTCACTTAACTTCCCCCTCTCCTACCTTTAAATATAACATAGCACAGTATTTAAGAGCCTCGACTCGGTTTCACTAACTGAGTGCAGCCTAGCTTTGACACTTATGAGTGACTGGGACACACTGAAAAAAAACAAACTCCTTAGGCTCAGTTTCTCCAACTGTAAAACTGGAATCATAGTAATATTTATCTCTTATGTTTGCTATGAAAATTAAATGAACCAGTATTTGCTCACATAAATTCCTTCACATTTCCTAGTTCACATAAATATTTGTTCTGTGAAATAAAATAAGTTAAATATTCTTGTCTCTTAACCATTTCCCTTCCTCCTGGATATGCCTGCTGCTCTTTGGACCCTCATCCCTTCAACTATAGACTGACCCCATAATCCATGATGCCAATCATCCTTTGACACTTAGGTTTAGGCACACAATTTCTTTGCTTGTATACTGAGGTGGCAGAGATTTAGTAAAATAAAAAGATCATTCTATGGGTCATAACTCTACTCAAAACCTCAGTTGGCCTACCATGCCTTCGGCGTTTCGCTAGTCGTCAACTTCTAGCTAAAAGTTAATCCAGATGCTTCTTTGTTCCAACACCTACCTGTTTAATCATCATCTCACTCATTAGGTGTGAATTCTTGTAACTTCCTCTCATGTTACCTAAAGCTTGTCAACTTCTAGACATGTTCTTTCCTCTTCCTCTTCTGACTCAGGGTGAATATGTCCCTTTGACAGTTCCCTGTTGCATAATGCATAAACCGAAGCCCTTAACTTAGCACCTATAAACTGATTTGACTCCACAATTTGATCCCCCTTCCTTTGTCAGTCTTGCATTTGACTTTGACCTGCACACACAGGCACGAACACTGTCCCCTTCACCTGGATCTACTTTTCAATCATCAGACAAACCCCGAACTTTTCCATCTTTATACCTTTGCTTCTAATGTGCATTTGTTGGGGGTGTTCTTTCTCAGTATATAACATATCCACTTCAGTATACACTTGAGGCTCAGCTCATGTCATGAATCCTCTTGCCACCTCCTAATCGAATTCATTTTACTCTTTCTCGTACCCTTGTGCTGTGTCTAACTTCCTACCCTAGCACGTACCACGTGTGTGTGTATTTCAACAGACAGATGCTCAGTAAATGATACTTAAATAGAATTGTATTGAAGTCAGTGGGTGCTTGAGAAGAGAAAAATAATGTGAATTATTTAGGACATGGAATAATACTAAATTCATTTACACTGCAACTTTTTTAAAAAAGATTTTATTTATTTATTTGAGAGAGAGAGAGAACACAAGTGAGGAGGTGGAGCAGAGGGAAAGGGAGAAGAACACTCTCTGCTGAGCAGGGAACTCGATGCGGGACTCAATCCCAGGGCCCCGGGATCATGATCTGAGCTGAAGGCAGACCCTTAACTGAATGAGCCATCCAGGTGCCCCTATTCTGTGACTTTAAGATACATAGTGTTCACATTTGGAAAGGTGTTTATAAATTATTAATAATTTAAGTAGAATAATTTTTGTTAGCTTATATTTAATGAAAATGTATTACTGAAGAGAAATCAGTTGGAAAGTAACCAGGAAATAGATAATCTACAGATAATGAAGACTAACCTGTATGTTAAAGTCACTGCTATGTATAGTATTAATCATAGAACCATTGGATTTTAACACTGAAGAGATCCTAAAGATCAGGTAGTCAATTTCCCTATAGTGTAAATGAAAAAACTAAAGCCCAGAGAGACTGGTTATTAATTATAGCACTAGTTTATCCGGCTGTGACTAATACCCACGACTTCTGCTTTACTGTAGAAGTGCTCTTTTTATTTTGAAAAGCTTCCTTTCCTGGGGCGCCTGGGTGGCTCAGTTGGTTAAGCGACTGCCTTCAGCTCAGGTCATGATCCTGGAGTCCCCGGATCGAGTCCCGCATCGGGCTCCCTGCTCGGCAGGGAGTCTGCTTCTCCCTCTGACCCTCCTCCCTCTCATGCTCTCTGTCTCTCATTCTCTCTCTCTCAAAAAAAAAAAAAATTTTTTTTGAAAAGCTTCCTTTCCTTATCTTTATTACCTTTTCTCTGAGGGAAAAAAGGAGAAAATATTGCTTCATTACATTAGATGTCACAAACTCCAAGCAGCTAACTTTTTTCACCTCTGCCCCGAGAGCTTATTAAGTAAGTCTTAAAATATATAGAACAGTAAAAAATTGTGAATTAAAAAATTCCAGCTTAAATGCCTTTAAAAAATATACTTTCTAATGCTTAATAACAAATTCCATATTAATATTTTTATTATCAATAATATGTTATGCCAAGTATTAAAAACACTGGAGTGTATTTAGTAGGGTGTTCAAGGAGAAAACACATTAAAAACTTGTGAATCTTTTGGAAGAGAAAAAATTCTGGATATAAAGAACGAACCTTATATTGCATAATATGCCTCTGCCCTGATCTTTTAACCAAATTCATGTGTGGGTGCATGATTGTTTCTATATAAAGGGAAATTACATGAATTTAAAAATAGAAAAAAAGTGGGTTAAACTAGCTTGTAACTTTGAAAAAGGTACCCACATTTGGAAGCTATCATGTTGACAGAGTAATTTTAATATTGGGCTTAAAATATTTTTGCACCCTAAAATGTATATCCTTATTATGTTAGTTTTAAAAATAAGAACTGTTTGTTCACTGTTTCACTTGACCTTGGAGCCTAAATTTATTTTTAAATTCCAAGAAGAAATAAACTTATAATAATATTTGAAGATAGGTTTAATTTTATCAATATTATTCAAATGTAGTTTTAAAAGGGAAATATCCTATAGGCTTACCAAGACAATTATTTTCCCATGATGCTAATAACTGCCCTTTTTATTTCATTAGTTTCTCTATTTCTGTATAACTAATCAATTTCCAAATCCTCCACCATAAATTCTGGTCTGGAAATTTGTGTCCTTCATTTGTACTTTAATCTTTTAATTGTTAATAACTTTCTCCTTTATTTTACTTGTTTATTTACTTTCTCTCTTCCTAAAACCATTATTTTTGGATGTTGACACTCCCAAAACAGAAATTTGAATTATTTTTCTTTATTTTCCTATTTTCCAGCATTTCTGCTATATCTTTTTTTTTTGGACATCAGGGACATCTTCTACATCTGTGATCAGTTTTTGTTTTACTTTTTTTAAATTTTATTTTATTCTGTTATGTTAATCACCATACCTTACATCATTAGTTTTTGATGTAGTGTTCCATGATTCATTGTTTGCATATAACACCCAGTGCTCCATTCAATATGTGCCCTCTATAATACCCATCACCAGGCTAAACCATCCCCTCACCCTTCTCCCCTCTAGAACCCTCAGTTTGTTTCTCAGAGTCCGTAGTCTCTCATGGTTCGTCTCCCCCTCCGATTCCCCCCCCCTTCATTTTTCCCTTCCTACTATCTTCTTTCTTTTTTTTAACATATAATCTATTATTTGTTTCAGAGGTACAGGTCTGTGATTCATCAGTCTTACACAATTCACAGCGCTCACCATAGCACATATCCTCCCCAGTGTCTATCACCCAGCCACCCCATGTCTGCCAACCCCCACCACTCCAGCAACCCTCAGTTTGTTTCCTGAGATTAAGAATTCCTCATATCAGTGAGATCATATGATACATGTCTTTCTCTGATTGATTTATGTCACTTAGCATAATACCCTCTAGTGCCATCCAAGTCGTTGCAAATGGCAAGATTTCTTTTTTTTTTTTTTTGATGGCTGCATAATATTCCATTGTATATATACACCACATCTTCTTTATCCATTCATCTGCCAGTGGACACCTTGGCTCTTTCCATAGTTTGGCTGTTGTGGACATTGCAGCTATAAACATCAGGGTGCATGTACCCCTTCAGATCACTACATTTGTATCTTTGGGGTAAATACCCAGTAGTGCAATTGCTTAGTCATATGGTAGCTCTATTTTCAACTTTTTGAGGCACCTCCATACTGTTTTCCAGAGTGGCTGCACCAGCTTGCATTCCCACCAACAGTGTAGGGGGTTCCCCTTTCTCCGCATCCCTGCCAACATCTGTTGTTTCCTGACTTGTTAATTTTAGCCATTCTGATTGGGGTGAGGTGGTATCTCACTGAGGTTTTGATTTGGATTTCCCTGATGCCGAGCGATGTTGAGCACTTTTTCATGTGTCTGTTGTCCATTTGGATGTCTTCTTTGGAAAAATGTCTATTCATGTCTTCTGCCCATTTCTTGATTGGATCATTTGTTCTTTGGGTATTGAGTTTGATAAGTTCTTTATAGATTTTGGATACTAGCCTTTTATCTGATATGTCATTTGCAAATATCTTCTCCCATTCTGTCGGTTGTCTTTTGGTTTTGTTGACTGTTTCCTTTGCTGTGCAAAAGCTTTTTATCTTGATGAAGTCCCAATAGTTCATTTTTGCCCTTGCTTCCCTTGCCTTTGGCGACATTTCTAGGAAGAAGTTGCTGCAGCTGAGGTCGAAGAGGTTGCTGCCTGTGTTCTCTAGGATTTTGATGGATTCCTGTCTCACATTGAGGTCTTTCAACCATTTTGAGTCTATTTTTGTGTGTGGTGTAAGGAAATGGTCCAGTTTCATTCTTCTGCATGTGGCTGTCCAAATTTCCCAACACCATTTGTTGAAGAGACTGTCTTTTTTTTTTTTTTTATTCTTATGTTAATCCCCATACATTACATCATTAGTTTTAGATGAAGTGTTCCATTATTCATTGTTTGTGCATAACAACCAGTGCTCCATGCAGAATGTGCCCTCCTCAATACCCACCACCAGGCTAACCCATCCTCCCACCCCCCTCCCCTCTAGAACCCTGTTTGTTTTTCAGAGTCCATCAGAAGAGACTGTCTTTTTTCCATTGGACATTCTTTCCTGCTTTGTCAAAGATTAGTTGATCATAGAGTTGAGGGTCCATTTCTGGGCTCTCTATTCTGTTCCATTGATCTATGTGTCTGTTTTTGTGCCAGTACCATACTGTCTTGATGATGACAGCTTTGTAATAGAGCTGGAAGTCCGGAATTGTGATGCCGCCAGCTTTGCTTTTCTTTTTCAACATTCCTCTGGCTATTTGCGGTCTTTTCTGGTTCCATACAAATTTTAGGATGATTTGTTCCATTTCTTTGAAAAAAGTGGATGGTATTTTGATGGGGATTGCATTGAATGTGTAGATTGCTCTAGGTAGCATTGACATCTTCACAATATTTGTTCTTCCAATCCATGAGCATGGAACGTTTTTCCATTTCTTTGTGTCTTCCTCAATTTCTTTCATGAGTATTTTATAGTTTTCTGAGTACAGATTCTTTGCCTCTTTGGTTAGATTTGTTCCTAGGTATCTTACAGTTTTGAGTGCAATTGTAAATGGGATCAACTCCTTAATTTCTCCTTCTTCTGTCTTGTTGTTGGTGTATAGGGATGCCACTGACTTCTGTGCATTGATTTTATATCCTGCCACTTTACTGAATTCCTGTATGAGTTCCAGCAGTTTTGGGGTGGAGTCTTTTGGGTTTTCCACATAAAGTATCATATCATCTACAAAGAGTGAGAGTTTGACTTCTTCTTTGACGATTTGGATGCCTTTTATTTCTTTTTGTTGTCTAATCGCTGTGGCTAGGACTTCCAATACTATGTTGAATAGCAGTGGTGGATAGTGGACATCCCTGCCGTGTTCCTGACCTCAGGGGGAAAGCTCTCAGTTTTTCCCCATTGAGAATGATATTCGCTGTAGGTTTTTCATAGGTGGCTTTTATGATATTGAGGTATGTACCCTCTATCCCTATACTCTGAAGAATTTTAGTCAAGAGAGGATGTTGTACTACGTCAAATACTTTTTCTGCATCTATTGAGAGGATCATATGGTTCTTGTTCTTTCTTTTATTAAGGTATTGTATCACACTGATTGATTTGCGGATGTTGAACCAACCTTGCAGCCCAGGGATAAATCCCACTTGGTCGTGGTGAATAATCCTTTTAATGTACTGTTGTATCCTATTGGCTAGTATTTTGGTGAGAATTTTTGCATCCATGTTCATCAGGGATATTGGTCTGTAATTCTCCTTTTTGATGGGGTCTTTGTCTGGTTTTGGGATCAAGGTAATGCTGGCCTCATAAAATGAGTTTGGAAGTTTTCCTTCCATTTCTGTTTTTTGGAACAGTTTCAGAAGAATAGGTATTAATTCTTCTTAAATGTTTGGTAGAATTCCCCTGGGAAGCCATCTGGCCCTGGGCTGTTGTTTGTTGGGAGATTTTTGATTACTGCTTCAATTTCCTTCGTGGTTGTAGGTCTGTTCAAGTTTTCTATTTCTTCCTGGTTCAGTTTTGGTAGTTGATAATTCTCTAGGAATGCATCCATTTCTTCCAGACTATCTAATTTGCTGGCATAGAGTTGCTCATAATATGTTCTTATAATTGTTTGTATTTCTTTGGTGTTGGTTGTGATCTCTCCTCTTTCATTCATGATTTTATTTATTTGGGTCCTTTCTCTTTTCTTTTTGATAAGTCTGGACAGGGGTTTATCAATCTTATGAATTCTTTCAAAGAACCAGCTCCTAGCTTTGTTGATCTGTCCTACTGTTCTTTTGGTTTCTGTTATACTGATTTCTGCTCTGATCTTTATTATTTCTCTTCTCCTGCTGGGTTTAGGCTTTATTTGCTGTTTTTTCTCCAGCTCCTTTAGGTGTAGGGTTTGGTTGTGTATTTGAGACCTTTCTTGTTTCTTGAGAAAGGCTTGTATTGCTATATACTTTCCTCTTAGGACTGCCTTTGCTGCATCCCAAAGATTTTGAATAGTTGTGTTTTCATTTTCATTGGTTTCCATGAATTTTTTTAATTCTTCTTTAATTTCCTGGTTGACCCATTCATTCTTCAGTAGGATGCTCTTTAGCCTCCATGTATTTGAGTTCTTTCCGGCTTTCCTCTTGTGATTGAGTTCTAGTTTCAAAGCATTGTGGTCTGAAAATAGGCAGGGAATGATCCCAATCTTTTGGTACCAGTTGAGACCTGATTTATGACCTAGGATGTGATCTATTCTGGAGAATGTTCCATGGGCACTAGAGAAGAATGTGTATTCTGTTCTTTGGGATGGAATGTTCTGAATATATCAGTGAAGTCCATTTGGTCCAGTGTGTCATTTAAAGTCTTTATTTCCTTGTTGATCTTTTGCTTAGATGATCTGTCCATTTCAGTGAGGGGGGTGTTAAAGTCCCCTACTATTATTGTATTGTTGTCGATGTGTTTCTTTGCTTTTGTTATTAACTGGCTTATATAATTGGCTGCTTCCATGTTAGGGGCATAGATATTTACAATGTTAGATCTTCTTGTTGGATAGACCCTTTAAGTACGATATAATGTCCTTCCTCATCTCTTATTATAGTCTTTAGTTTAAAGTTTAATTTGTCTGATAGAAGGATTGCCACCCTAGCTTTCTTTTGGTGTCCATTAGCATGGTAAATGGTTTTCCACCCCCTCACTTTCAATCTGGAGGTGTCTTTGGGTCTAAAATGAGTCTCTTACAGACAGCATATCAATGGGTCTTGTTTTTTTATCCAATCTGATGACCTGTGTCTTTTGATTGGGGCATTTAGCCCATTTACATCCAGGGTAACTATTGAAAGATAGGAATTTAGTGCCATTGTATTGCCTGAAGGTGACTGTTACTATATGTTGTCTCTGTTCCTTTCTTTTTTAAAGATTTTTTTTTTTTATTTATTTGAGACAGAGAGAACAAGAGAGAGAGAGCACATGAAAGGGGGGAGGGTCAGAGGGAGAAGCAGGTTCCTTGCTGAGCAGGGAGCCCAATGTGGGACTCGATCCTGGGACTCCAGGATCATGACCTGAGCCGAAGGCAGTCGCTTAACCAACTGAGCCATACAGGCGCCCCTCTCTGTTCCTTTCTTGTCTATGTTACTTTTAGGCTCTTTCTTTGCTTAGAGGACCCCTTTCAATATTTTTTGTAGGGCTGGTTTTGTGTTTGCAAATTCCTTTAGTTTTTGTTTGTCCTGGAAGCTTTTTATCTCTCCTTCTATTTTCAATGACAGCCTAGCTGGATATAGTATTCTTGGCTGCATGTTTTTCTTGTTTAGTGCTCTAACTATATCATGCCAGTCCTTTCTGGCCTGCCAGGTCTCTGTGGATAGGTCTGTTGCCAGTGTAATGCTTCTATCATTTTAGGTTACAGACCTCTTGGCCCGAGCTGCTTTCAGAGTTTTCTCTTTGTCTCTGAGACTCGTAAGTTTTACTATTAGATGTCGGGGTGTTGACCTATATTTGTTGATTTTGAGGGGGGTTCTCTGTGCCTCCTGGATTTTGATGCCTGTTTGCTTCCCCAAATTAGGGAAATTCTCTGTTATAATTTGCTCCAATAGACCTGCCCCTCTCTCTCTTTCTTCTTCTTCTGGGATCCCAATTATTCTAATACTGTTTCATCTTATGGTATCATTTATCTCTGAATGCTGCCCTCGTGATCCAGTAGTTGTTTATCTCTCTTTTTCTAAGCTTCTTTATTCTCCACCATTTGGACTTCTATATCACTAATTCTCTCTTCTGCCTCATTTGTCCTAGCAGTAGATCCTTCATTTTTTATTGCACCTCATTAATAGCCTTTTTGATTTCGACTTGGTTAGATTTTAGTTCTTTTATTTCTCCAGAAAGCGTTTCTCTAGTATCTTCCATGCTTTTCTCAAGCCCAGCTAGTATTTCTATGACCGTCATTCTGAACTCTAGTACTGACATCTTACTAATGTCCGTATTGATTAGGTCCCTGGCAGTTGGTACTGCCTCTTGTTCTTTTTTTTGAGGTGATTTTTTCCATCTTGTCATTTTGTCCAGAGGAGAACAGATGAATGAGAGAACAAAATGCTAACAGGGTAACAATGACCCCAGAAAAATATACACTAAGCACTTCAGAAGAAACCTGACACCAGGAGAAAAGAAAGGGAAAGAAAGAAAAAAGAAAAAAAAGAAAGAAAAGAAAAAAAAAAAAAGAATATGATTAAATATGATCAGGCTGGTGAATAGATCAGTGCCACACACTAGATTTTGGGCGTGTTTTGGTCTGTTAGAAGGAACTGCCTTCCAAAATTTTAAAGAAAGAAAAACTTATATATGTACAAAAATAAGGGTAAATACGACAAAGGGATAGAATATGAATGTAAAGATGAATATTATAAAAGATTTTATGAAAGGAATTGGTAAGATAAGAAGTTGGTTGGAAAACTAAGGAAGAGTACTTTAAAAAAAAAAAGGGAGAGAATGTGATCAGGCAGGAGAGTAGAACAAAGGCATGCACTAGAGATTTAGGGTATATTTTGGTGTGTTCAAAGAAACTGTATCCCAAAATTTTAAAGAGAGAACAACTTATATATATACCAAAAATAAGGTTAACTACTATGAAGGGATAGAATATGACTCTAAAATTGAAAAATAAAAATGTTTTTTAAAAAAGGTATTGATAAGATGTTGGTTGAAAAAGGTAAAAAGAAAACTTCAAAAAAAAAAAAAAAGTTAAAAAAAATTAACTTTGAAAGACTAAAGAATCAGGGGGTGAAAAAAGCCATGAATTCTATGTGCTGTATTCCCCTAGTACTGGAGTTCTGCCACTCTCATTGATCGGTAAACTTGGTCTTGGCTGGCTGTTCTCCCTGATCTTCTTGGGGGGGGGGGCTGTTGCCGTGGTTCCCAATGTCTTTGCCAGAGGCAGAATTGCCCCGCCCTTGCCCGTCCGGGCTAAGTAATCTGCTTGGGTTTGCTCTCGGGAGCTTTTGTTCCCTGTAAGCTTTCCGTACAGCTTTGGAGGATGGGAGTGAAAATGGCGGCCTCCCAACCTCCACCCCAGAGGAGCCGAGAACTCGGGGCCCACTCCTCAGTGAGCCCCCAGAGAAAAGCAGTCAGTCACTCCCGCCTCCCCAGTCTCTGGCCACACTCCGTGCTCACCCGGCCTGTGACCGAGCATCTCTATCTCTGGCACACGACCCCGTGTGGAGTCTCCAAACCCAGCAGATCCCTGTGGTGCGCTCCCGCACCGCTCCTCCCTGGGGAGTAGGGGGAGTCTCCCTGTATCTTCCGCTTGTTGGGTCCCTGCTTCCAGAAAGTGGTCACTTTTTTGTTCGGACAGTTGCTGCTATTCTTTTCTTCGATATCCTGTTGAGTTCGTAGGTGTTCAGAATGGTTTCATCTCTGTGTAGCTGAATTCCTAGGACCAGCCGAAATTTACGTCTCCTACCTCTCTGCCATCTTGCTCCTGTTTTACTTTTTCTATCATGCTTTTAACTTCACAGAGGATTCATTTTGTTCTCAGAATGATTCTTATATGCTCCTCTTTTTGCTTTGTGGATTGCAGCTTTCCCCTTACAAGGTTTTATTCTGCCTCCTTGCTTTGTTGTTACTGTTTTCCCAAATTACTTGTTTTGGAAGGACTCCTGGGTGTGGTGCATAAGTGGGTGTGTGGGTGAGGTTTAAGTGTGACTCACTGGAGATAAGGAAGAGGATTTATACTCTCAGTATTCACTGTTTAGACTTTCACATAAATACCTTGTTTTGGGGATAGTACCCCTACCATCAGATGTCCTGAGCATCCTGAGCTCAGCATTCCCTTAGTTTGAGTGCTATTCAGCCCCAGCGTCTAGTCTTCTGTTGGGGCAGGGAGCTGGCATACTGTCAGGTAGAAGGTGTGAAGGGTGGTATTTGAGGGTCTGACTTCTTTCTGTGAAGACTATCACTTCGTTTTCTATCTCATCACCCTTTCTGTGTAAATCTTTGCTTTTTTAGTACCAGCTCACGTTTATATTTCTCTGGTTTCTAGGTCAATCAGCATGTGTTTCCCAGCTTCTTAAATTCGATGGTTCTTTTTTCCTCTCGCATCTTCTTTGTGCTTTTTGATTTATGCCTATTTCATACTGTATTTTTACTATAGTGGCACTTCAGTAGAAAGCCAAGGTAGAGAGGTGTGTTCAGTACTCCCTATTTTGCATGACCCCACTATGATTTTAAATTAGGAAAATAGACTTATCTCTGAAAATCAAAATCCTAGAATTTCTCTCTCTTATTCGGGACCAAAGGAAACTTTGATTTTTTATTTTGACTTGGTCAGATTTAGAGTACATTATATTTAGCACTCAATATAGGTAGCAGTTTTTCTTATTGCTATTCTGATTGACTAGAACTTAAATTTCTCCAACTTTTTCTTTGATGAATTAGACAGAATTCATAGACAACCATTAACCCCTGTTAATGTGTTTAGAAATTATTTAAAAGATGTCAAGACTCTACTGTAGACAATAATGAACAATGTGTTTTAAAACCAACATCGCTACTGGGAACAACTAGAAAATTTGTATATACTATTTTTTTTTTAAACTGGTTGAAAGCTTCAGGGAATGGTCAAGGCATATTGGATTTGTGGGTCAAATTTCTGGGAGAGACCCTGGCTTTTGCCACTATTTTTAAATGGCAAATTCTTAAACAACCAAGGCTGAGAAGCTAAGCAGTTTGAGGAGACTGGTCTTGAGGGAAAATAAAAAACAAAAAACAAAAACTTGAGTTCCAGAAATAGATATGTTGTTGTCTCTGGTTTAAAGTTTTATTTTATTGGCAATGTTGAGCACTTTATTTTGACTGGCCATTCTTGTATCTTCCATTTTTGAATTATCTGTTCAATTTTTTGCCTCTTTTTTATTTGGGTTGTTTGTTATTTTATTACTGAGTTATAGGGTTTGTTCATATATTCAAGAAATAAGCCCTTTGTCAGATATATGTGTTCTGAAAAGTTCTCAAGTCTGTGGCTGTTTTTTTTTTTTTCTTCTCTATTCTTTCTTCATCTTTTTTTCTTTCACTTATTTCTTTGTTTGTTTGTTTATTTATTTATTTATTTTGTATGAGTAGAAGTTCTAAACCTGATGAACCTTAATTTACCCTTTTTTTTTTTTTTTTTATCATTGGTGGTTCATGTTGGCTTACCTTAAGGTTGTGAAGATATCTTCCTATATTTTCTTCTAGCAGCTTTATAGTTTACTTTAATGTTAAAATTAAAGTTTCATTTTTTTCTTAAAAATAAAGTTTAGTTTAAACTTAAAATTTATTTTGACCTAATCTTTATGTTTGATGTGAAGTAAGTGCCCATGTTGAGTGCACAGAATCACTGGGGGAGACAATAGAACAGGTTAGTTTTAATCTTATTTTTAATATAGCTGGTTATTGGTTTTTATTTTTATGTGGCTTTATTTTTTTTAGAGGGGTTGGTGGGGCAGAGGGAGAGGGAGAGAATCTTAAGCAGGCTCAGTGCCTAGCATGGAGTTTGCCCCGGGGCTCTGTCTCACAACCCTGTGATCATGACCTGAGCTGAAATCAAGAGTCGGATGCTTAACTGACTGAGCCACCCAGGTGCTCCCCAGGTTATTGTTTTTTAAATGATATTGAGAAACACAGAGAATCATTAGGAGGGATAGAGAACCAGATTTGGAGGATGTTTCTCTAGGATCATTGATGAAATTAAGTGCTAAATTTTCCTGGGGAGAATCCCATTGCTGCCTCTCGGGGCATGAGCACGGCACCCTTCATTGCCAACACCCCTGACACATCCAGGACCCTGGTTGCTCTCTCTCCGACCACTGCTACTGCTGTTGCTCACATCACCAGGATGACTTTGAGTAGCCCCCTTTTTTCTTGGGTCACCAGCCTCTGATTGATCAACTGGGTTTTTCTTGATTGATGGAGCCTGGGTCATGTGCAAACTCTACCTCAAGTCAGGCCAGTAAAGACAAGGTATCTTGTGTTTCATCTGTTTCTGTGTTTTGTAAAGTGTGGCTTTAAGAGCATAGGAAGAAGTTTCAGATGCTGCTGGAAATGAATGGCAGGTAACCCCACACAGAGTCCACTTGTGTATGTGTCTTTGAGCTCATGTTTCTGACAAGTCTTACCAAGAGGTATAGGGTTTCCATATATCTGATCACCTAAAAATGGTCAGGCAGTCATTTATTACAGTGAAGATTCATGGAGTCCCCAGTGGCCCTCCTTCTAAAATACAGCTAGGCGGGGCGCCTGGGTGGCTCAGTCGTTAAGTGTCTGCCTTCGGCTCAGGTCATGATCCCGGGGTCCTGGGATCGAGACCCGCATCGGGCTCCCTGCTTGGCGGGAAGCCTGCTTCTCCCTCTCCCCCTCCCCCTGCTTGTGTTCCCTCTCTCGCTGTGTCTCTCTCTGTCAAATAAATAAATAAAATCTTTAAAAAAATGAAAATAATAAAATACAACTAGGCTTTTGTAAATACTTGCCTTGTTCGTGGTACTGAATCCATTCTTTGAGTGGTGGGTGAATTCTTGTCACTCACAAAGTGATGTTTCTATTTTCTGCTTTACTAGAAAACCTTGAAATGCTTAGGGTCCATGTTCAGGACTTTTCTTTCTGAATTTTTTGCCATTTATTGAGTATATGAAAGACAGTAATCATTATGGTTTGCAAATAAAGATATTTAGGTCATTAACCAGCATAACATTATGTTCCTTAATTCAGTGGGTACACATTTTCCTCATACATTTTAGCATCTTTAAAATCTTTTTCCATTTTCCAATAAATAGAACATGATGATTAGATTGTAAGCATTTTTTCTCTATTAGTTGTATGCAGGCTGGTTATAGCATCTTATAAATAAATAATCATATCTTAGGTTGGTGAAATTATAATAATTATTTTAAATACAAAAATAATAATTAGTTAACAGATATATGATCAAGGTCATTGCCCAATTGTGCCTCATTGTTATCAATGTCTTTATTTAATATTAAAGACCCCAGACATCAAGATTCTCCCAGAAATTATACAAACCCAACAAAAACTCTCACTTCCACTCCTCTGTTTTAACAGCTGTGTCATTCTCTGTTTATCTCAAAATGGCACCTGCAGCCCCTTCTGGAGACTCCGGGTGGTGTGTGAACTTATGAGGGAGTCCTCTGGCCTGAGAGGCCCTCTGTCCTCCTGCTTTCCTGTGCTCACTACCACAGAGACAACACTCTCCTTTTCCTTACTTCTTTAGTTCAAAGAGTGGTTACCTCTGAAAGTACATCTCAGATTGCAACACATACACCATTATAACCGTGATAGTAATGCATTTTGTGTCTTGTTGTTCTGCATCAGAAAAATTCACCTATTTTGTACTAATCCTTTCCCATGCTGCTTAGCGATCAATCAAAACAACGGCTTATATTTGTGTAGTGACCTATAGCTTTTGCTATGCATTTGTGTGTATCACCTCACTTAACTTTTCCGACAAGTGTGTCTTATGACAGGGTGGTTATTCTCATTTGACAGATAAGAAAACGGTGTTGGACTATGCTCATGTACTAGTGGATCGCAGATTCCAAATTTGGTTTACAGAACTCCGAATCAGTTTGTTTTTTCTTACTCACTCTGCCCTTTAATATCTGGACTCCGAATATCTAAAATTCCTTCTTTTATTTTTGTGTTTTCATTTAATGATCTTATAATTAAAAAATTGAGCAAACAATGGTACCTTTTAGTGTTTTCTACATATATAACAAAACTTGTTTGACCTTATATCTGATATTTAGTATTTTTATTAACAGACTAATTCATTCTCAAATTAACTTGAGAAATGATCCTACAAATCGATGTCTTTGAATAGGAAAGGATTGAAAATTTGCTTTCAATGGAAAGGAAATTTTATTTTACTTTTTTAAAAATTTTATTTATTTATTTGACAGAGAGAGACACAGCGAGAGAGGGAACACAAGCGGGGGTGGGTGGGAGAGGGAGAAGCAGGCTTCCCGCCAAGCAGGGAGCCCAATGCGGAGCTAGATCCCAGGACATTGGGATCATGACCTGAGCCAAAGACAGATGCTTAATGACTGAGCCACCCAGGCGCCCCTCAATAGAAAGGGAATTTTTACTAACATTGATCTTACTCTCCTCTAATTTTTTTTCAACACCTCTTTTATTTCTAGTTATGTTTCGCCTCTATGACACAGATGGGAATGGCTTCCTGGACAGCTCGGTAATTTTTTTCTTTAAATTTTCTGTGAAAATTTCAAAGTAGTTTGTTCTGAAAAATGCAATGAATAAATTTATAGCTATTACCACAGAAGACACACTGAATATAATTTCCATGCACTCACACAGCATTTTGATCATCTGACTTTTTGAAAGAGAGTGATCTGAAAAAAAAAATAAAAATAAAAGTGTTAGGATTTCAATTGTTCTGTTGAATAATTTTGCTAGAAAAAAGTGACTTTTTATGCATGGAAAGATAAAAAAGACCCCAGCTCCTTTGAATAATACATGAGAAAGTTGAGATCATTGATCTAGAAAGAAAAAAAAAAAAATGAGCTTTGACATTAAGAAAAACAAGAATACCAGTAGAATTGAAAGGAATTATAAAGTCAATTTAATCATTTTACCATTTTTGCACATTTTAAAAGTCTTTTAGTCATATATGCTGTTAAAATACATATACTTACAAATTACTTTAACAAACTTCCCTTTTTAAAATGTCTCATCCAATTTAAATACAACTTGTACTCTTATCATTTAGTCATAAAAAGCAATAGGAGAAAAATTCCATCTCTATATGATTGAACTAAAAGGAATAATTAAATGTTTATTGTATTTGTAACATACACAAATCATTGATAGTTTTCAGAGGAGTAGTTAGACTCTTAGTTTTACTGCACAAATCAGTGCTTCGAATATAAATCCATTTCAGGTTCCATACAATAATGCATTTTATATTTGCCAGTGACATATTTTTCATATATTATTAATTCTTCTATAAAGAAAATAGAAGAATCTCAAAAAAAAAAAGTGTCAGGTTATGGAAATCTTGGAGTACACAGGTACATTAAATAACAAATGTTTTGATATTTTTAAATTGATTAAAATGAACATTACTTCTGATAGTGAATTTCTCTCTACAGCTCCCTTTAGCAGAGTTCAAACAGAATTCTACAAGCAGAGCAATGAAGTTGGATACATATTTATGTAATGCTGAGTAGGATAATGGCACATTAGCTTCTCCAGAGAGAGATAAAAATATATAATTCCTACTTTAGGAAATGACCACCAATTTAAATTGATGCTGTGATTGTGGGATTCCTTATGTTTAAGTCTCTCCAATTTTTCAAACGCTATCATTTTTAAGTGCTTAGTAGTGTCCAGTTATCCATTTAGGAATATTAAGCTACAGGATGCATTTGCTCATTTTCTGGTGGCATTTCACAGCGAGGAGTTTAGACTTTTCTAGATATTTCCATATGCTTATTGTCGCACTTCTGTCCATACTACTGCAAATTGTATTTAAATGCAAATTTGTTTTATTTAGTGTTTCTTTTTAATTAAATTAAAGGATGTTTCCTTACTAGGCTCTTAGCCATGGGTTGGCAGCTGATTTGAAAATTCAGTCAAATGCTTCTTTTGGTCTCTGGCCATTTTTTATTGTTGTTAACATATAATACATTGCATTATTTATCACTATCATCTAATATTAAACAATAAGTTGGAGATAAGTTGATTTATGATTAAACTAGTCTATTTTGTAATTAAAGGCCTGAATTTTATTTCTATGGTTTTCTCCAGACAACTTACCACTTCATTTTATTTTCTTCATTATCAGGTTGAAATTGCACGTTCTGATGTCCTTAATCTTGGAAATTTTAAAGGTGTAACACTTCACATATTGGAGGCCAAACAGAGGAAAATTGATATTTTGAAAAATGACCACTATGTGTAATAATACTAGTGAATATTTATTGATCCCTTGCAGTATGCCAGGTGGCATAAATGTATTTCATATCATAGCATGCTTACTCTTTGCAGCAACTCTATGCACTAGTTAAGATTAGAATACTCATTTTACAGATGAGAAAGCTGAGTCTTGAGTCAAATGACTTATCTAAATATCGCATGCCTGCATAAAAAGGGTTTCTGTTCCTAAAAACATGTCCAGGGACTTTTACCACTCCAAACCATCGAGGCATAAACAGGCAAAGATAGAGTAACACACACACACACAATTCTAACCTATAATTCCAAGATATTTTAGTTTAAATTTTTTCTTAACTGTAATAAGTAAATTTATATTTATTTATATTTATATATTTGTATTTTTTATATTTGTATTTATATTTGTATTTTTGTATTTGTATTTATATTTGTATTTTTTTCTGGGGCAATCTGTGTTACCTAAACATTTTCATGATTACATTTTTTCTGGAGAGAGGAATGGAGCTTTCATCAGTTTCTCAGATGGATCAATTGTCCCCCAGAAGACAACCTCTTTTACTACATTTCCTTCTTCACTCTATGAATATCAACTACATATATTACATCAGAGATTTGAGTGGAATAATCTTTGATTAATATGCTTTCAAACCTTATCCTTTTATACTTCTTATATTTTAAATTATTATACTGTTAAGACACCACATTTAATTATCTCAGTGACTATATTTAAAGTTACTAGCATTTACGAAGTATATTTAATCTTTTCTGGAGATAGGGAAAAATTAAAGTATTAAATAAATAGGTATGAGCAAATGTTTTAATTTATTTGGTCAAGGCATATGTATTAACTAACCGTTCTTCAAAGAGTTGACACTTGAGCCCAATAATATGAAAATGCTAACTAAAATTCTATTTCCTCATAAAATAAACTCTACATGTACTTAGCCTCCAAACCTTGACCCTGAACACGCCTCTCGCAGAGCAAATTATACCAGTTAATGGCTGGAACAGTCGATATACGTTCTCAGTGTATCAGAATGAAAATAAACCTCTCAGTTGCCCTCAAACGCTTCCTTCCATCCTTCCACACCTGTTTCTAAGCCAAAGGGTCAGGACACTCGGTGACTTAAATGTCACAGCTTGTGAAAATATGCCTGCTCCTGCTTCAATCAGATCTTCCTTTCTAAAGATAGCTTTTCTTCCTTAAAAAAAATATCTGCTCTGGAAGAAAAGCTTTTTTTGTGTAGTTGTGCCCTCTTCTGGTGAAGATTTCTAGACCAAGTACAAAATAAATTTATATTCAAGTGCTTCTTTTATGTATAGTTAATCAGACTGTTGAAAGGATATATTATATATATAAAAATTAATGTATATGTATAAATTATATATAATACATAAATTAATCGTGTAACTTTTAGTTTTTGAACTGCACGTTAAACAAAACAATTCTTATAAGTCAAAGTTTGAAAAACTTACAAAGTTTTTCATGTTTTCTCCCTTTTCTCTGTCTCTGTCTCTGTCTCTGTCTCTGTCTCTGTCCTCTCCAGGAGCTAGAAAATATCATCAGTCAGATGATGCATGTCGCAGAATACCTTGAATGGGATGTCACTGAACTTAATCCAGTAAGTATATGGACAATTTAACTGTTGGCTACATTCTAGAAGGCCCATTTCTCTTTTCTCTTTTTTGGAACCTTAATATACTACTGACATTTGATACTTTCTTTTGATAACCCAAAGTTACTATTTCTCTTCAGTAGCGAAAGTGGATTCTGAACAAGAAAAGGTATACGTGGTGTTCTGAAGCTCTTAGCAGTAACTTTTGCTTTTCTTCTTCATGGAAATTAATTTGAATGGCAATCTCAGATGTCTTTAGGTAAGCAGGAGCTGCTAGTGGATACTGCCAAGGTTATGCCATGCAATAAAACAGTCAGAACTAATGTATGTTATTCATGATCTCTGTATTTTCCTTTTATGGAAATAGCTAAATATTCATTCTAAAAGAAGATGAAGTCGCTTAAGATGATGACAGTTGACTGTATACAGTGCACTGTGTTAGTTCCTTTATATGTGTTACTCAATGCTTGCAACCCTGAGGTAGATCCTACTATTTTATTCATTTTACAGATAAGGGAATTGGGACCTTAGCATGTTCAGGAAACTTCCCATAGCTCTTCAGCTAGTTAAAGATAGAGCTAGGAAGTTGTAATAATTTGTTTAAAGAAATGGTATCGAAGGAGGCTTTTAAGAACCTACAACCTCTTATTTTTAATAGATTTACACCAAATACAACATTATTCAAATGTATATTAAAACATACTTGATTGGGAACTTTGACTTTTGCCACAAGTAATATTTTGGAGAGAGCTGATAAGTACGTTATTGACTAGTTTATTCTTGAAACCAACTAAGTTGAGCACATTGTAACTGAATTAAGCATATACAAATCAATTTTATTTAAATGGCTTACATTTTATAAGAATCTTAAAAGCCTGTGACAGCGGGATAGTGGCAAGATTAGAGAAGGGAGCTGTGGTAGCATTTCCTTTGCTGCGGAGACTAGTGCCTGTAAAGTACCACAAAGTTATATGCAGGTATATGCAGGAGGGGCACCATTCTTCCTGGGATTGGGGTTTTCCAAGTTTTAACTCAACTGGTTTTTCTTTTGGGAGGATGTCGAAATACACCATGCTGTGCGCATAATGCAAGGCAGATATCGTTCACAAAGTTGCAGTTTGTATATGGAATAATAAATAATAGTGGTAACTTGTATTTGATTCTAAGAATCCTGCTTGATTCATCTTAATACTATTTTCCCTGAAATCAAGGGACTTCTTTTCAGTTCTGTTGCCCTTTTTGGTTATGTTCTTCTAAACCAGCTTTCTCCATCCTACTCACCTCAATACCCGTGAATATTGTACATCTTTCAGTCAAGTCTCTTGTCCTCACTGGAGTGATGGAAGGAAGGAAGATGTTTTTCTATCGGTTTTCAAAACAGAAGGGGGCAGGCACCGCAGCTTCCCCACAAAAAATAGTGGGGGCGTGCTATACTCTTGAGGAAAAGGGGGATCTGGATGATTTGAAGAAGGGAACAGTTGGTGGCTAGGCAGTCTAATTATGACAAATACCTACTGGAAAATACAAATAATAAACTATATCGCATTATTTGTCATTTGTGGAGCACATTGATAAATCTGCTACTTCTACGAGTAGTATAAATAGTAGAAAGTGAAGATGAAGAGATTTACGTTGGGTAGTATGTTTGCTGTCCTAGTGACTACCTCATCCTGCCTAATGATTCAACAACTCTGCCCATTTTAAGCCAGTGCATGCATTTGTACATGTTGTCAGAGCCTTGATACATTTGCATATATGAATAAAGATAATTGAACGTTTGAGGTCCATGACAGTTAATAGGGAAGATTGAGACATCCTTGGAAGAGGTTTTTAAAAAATGAACCCATGCTCTCACATGAGATTTATTAGGTACAAAATGAAAGCATCAACCATCTGAAACAGTGCTCTGTGTTCTAGTTCTCATTTATTCATTTCTCCTAGTTCATCAAAGTGTGTTCAAGGGGCAGGACATTTTAATAAGATCCTGTACCATTTTGCCAAGTTCTAAATCATATCCCCCGTTTTTCATTTTGAGAATAATAAAATAATTATTTCAGCACCATTTTGTTCCCAAAAGTCTCTTTTTCTCAATACCTATATTTAAATTTGTATGAAGGAAAATAACCTCATTTTCAAAAACTTCATGAGGAAACACACCCATCCACGAAGTTCGAGTTTTTAGGCAAACAGCACTTCTATCAACATATCAAGTATTCCATTTATTGCACCTTTCAAATTTTGGTTCCAGTGCTCGCTCTCTCTCTTTTTTTTTTTTTTTTCTCGAATTGATGAAGATTTCTGTATTAGATAAAGGGGTGAGTTACTTTCTTTGTTGGAATTCTAGCATGTTTGCCATTTTGGTGCTGTTGGATGAGAAGTGCTTCACCTTGTTTGAAACTCACATACAGTTTCTGCTCATATAACATAAAACACCTATATGACACTTACTATACATGCTACATGCTCTTTGAGGATCTTTATAGTATATTAACACATTTAACCCTCACAACAATCCTTTGGATTAAATACTGATATTACCACTATAAAAGTGAGAGATCAATGTATTACCAACAAACACTGTGGAGAACATTTTGGGACACTCTGTGCAAGTCATCTTTAAAAAGAAATCTAATTGGGCGCCTGGGTGGCTCAGTTGGTTAAGCGACTGCCTTCGGCTCAGGTCATGATCCTGGAGTCCCGGGATCGAGTCCCCCATTGGGCTCCCTGCTCGGCAGGGAGTCTGCTTCTCCCTCTCCCACTCCCCGTTTGTGTTCCCTCTCTCGCTGTGTCTTTCTCTGTCAAATAAATAAATAAAATCTTAAAAAAAAAAAAAAGAAATCTAATCAAAAATGACTTGATGGTTTAACTTCTTGGCTTTATTAAGTTCTGATAGGCAATTAAAAGCAACTTAATTTCCCCACCCCTTATTACCACTTAGCAAAGAGTCATTTCAGCTCTTTGCCATGAAGTTAATTTGTTCAGACATTATCTGGCATACATATGAATTAAAAAAATCTAGAGAAAGCAATTAAAGACCACTTTCACCCTTAAATTAAAGATACTTTCTTGTTTTAGCTGTACCATTCAGTGGTAAAGTATTAAAAAGTTAAGCAATTATTTCTAAAAGTTGAATAGTATAAGAAGTGAGGTTCTAGAAATCATAACAAAGCCACTCTATCCTCAGTTATTGGATTGACATTGTACCAGGTTACCTAGGTATTTATCTCTACTGTGCACTTAGCTGCTAGTCAGTTTGTTATATTCAATTCAATTCAGTGCAATGCTTTGTTCTCTCTTATGAAATTTATTTTATTGATTCATAGCAAGTTTTCCTTCATCTCTTCTACTCCAGATCCTCCACGAAATGATGGAAGAAATTGACTATGATCATGATGGGACGGTCTCTCTGGAGGAATGGATCCAAGGAGGAATGACAACAATTCCACTTCTTGTGCTTCTGGGCTTGGAAAATGTAAGCATTTACACAAAGAGGGTGGCCTGGTGGTAAGTCAGTGGGGTTCTCTATTACACATTTTGATTATAAATTGATCTGGCCATTTTCTATCATTAAGCGTGTAGCGAGTGTCTGGACCTTTTAGTAAGTATGCCATAAGGCAATTTAATAGTAAGTCCTGTAGTCATCCTTGCCACAAACACATTGATTCATTTTAGGTGTTACCTTATTATTTAATACATAATTTCTCTCTTTTTTCTCTATTCAAGGTACAGTCTAGTTTAAAAAACTATTGACCTTCTCATCATTTTATTTACTGCAAGAAATGCCCTAAAATTATTTCATTCTCTGGTTCTTGGGGGGCTCCATCTCATTCCACAATCACCCTCCCCATGAAGAAAATCTGTTTTATTGATAACCAGTACTTGGAGAAGCCAATTATATATTGAGGTAGTTGAGAATATATAATATATAATATTATATATTGTGACATATATATATAATGTCATATACATGTATATATATATATATAACATAAATTTTTCTTACATATCATCAGATCAGCCAGCCTTTCATTCTAAGCTTAGCAAAAGTTTTCTTGTATCATTGCCTCCAGTGGTAATTAAATAGTGCTTTGGGGGGAAAGAAATCAACCTAAGCTTAGAATGAGATAGGATAGCGACTTAGAATCCAAACCTTGCTACCCAGCCTTGATGTCAATTTCAGTAATCGTTAATTTCGAACTCAATGAATCACTACTGAATTTTTGTATTTAGCATTAATAAACAAGAATTAACCATAACATGCATATAGTAAAATGTATACTTAGACTCAAAGAGCTTTACTGATAGAAAGCACGCATACAGTATTTAGAATTTTGAGCCGCAAGAACATAACGTCCACCACTTGGCTGCTGACTCCAAAACTTTGCATACTTCTTGTTACCAGAGATAACAGTTTTGCAGATTCAAGACTATACCATGGTTACTCAAGAGACCAGATTTTTAAAGCCCTCAAGAAATCTTACAGTCTGTGTTTGTAAAACATGTGAGAATATATACAAATATGTTTGTACATATTTGCATATGGGTTTGGGAATATATAAGTGGGCTTCAGGAAAGTAACTTTTGTCTCTTTTTCACCTGAATCTTCAAATTCTTTTCTATTCAGGTGAATCTTACCCTTCACGAGGCCCATAGGACTTTAGATATGGCCAGAGGAAGGCAGAGAAAATTACTAATAGATGATATACAAGATGTTATCCTTAAAGTAAACATTAAAACAAAGATAATATAGATCTTATTGTTAATACATATTTCTACATTTTGAAAATAAATGAAGCAGTATTTCCTTGTATCTGATGTTCTCATACTATACATAACCAGGTATCTTTTTGTAATAACCTATTGTATATCTCTATATTATAAATATTTGTTTAATTGTTTAATACACCTTCTGACAAAGTGTATGTAAGTCAATCAGGAGAAAACAAAAAGAAAATTTGTAAAATGTTAATATTTTAAGGTTTAGTGTATATTCTACACAGAAAAAGTTGTCAGATGCTAGTCAAGGAATTTCTGATAACAGTGCTCCTGAAGAGAATTTATATTTTTGAGGCTAAAATTGCGCTTATTCTAAATATTTGTGGAAATTTTAGTGTGAGAGAATGTGCAGGAATGAGTAAGTAAACCACTTGGTATTTGGGGTGCTGGACAGCAAAACACAGAAATGCAGACTTAGTCATCTATATTTAAAATAGCCAGAAAGATTTTGAAATGATGTTCATTTTTGGAAACTATTATTTAGAAATCCTTTGTAATTCAATTAATAAATATAGGTATTTTTAAAGTTATGAAAATAGCATGGGTAAATATAGTCCGCAGATCTATATGGATTTAATTAATTCAAACTCTTTTAAATAAACAGTACCTCATCAGTTTCTGGTGTAGCAGTAACTTTATTTCAACTGAATGAGAATTCTTTATGATTAATTCCTGTCAGGTTAAGCATACCTAATTTACTTTATAACCCTATTCTTAAATTTATGGTTTGTGTTTTTAGTCATAGGAGATGTTTTTGGAGCTTAACAGGAAAAATCAATTTAGGGTTTCAAAGCAGTACCCAGTACTACGTTTCAAAACTGTGTTCCCAGTCAAGGCCACTAGATGGCAGGACAACATCGTTTAACATTCAATTTAAGTGGGAGATGGCATTTTTTTTTTTTTTTTCCGCTGTACGGAACAATTCAGAGAGTTAAATCCCTTTTCCTTCGCTTTTTTTAAAAAAAGAGTAAGCCAATAATCTTTTGAATTGTCTTTTAATAAAATGTATAAGGCATGTAATTATGATCACAAAACAGCATTTATTTGTTAGAAACAGCTTTTTAATTCCAAGGCATGGAACGTGTTTTACAAAGCAGGAATGACACAATGACAACTGAGTGATGAGGGACTTTTTTTAGTAATTGAGATTTATTTCCTTTTCTGTAGGCAGTTAATGTGTTATGTTATTACCTATAGACAATGTGATTCATGATGCCATTTCTCCAACCCTCCCCCTAACCCCCCCCACTTTTGCTAATCAAATTGGAAATCTAGCAGCTTTAGGTTGAATCCAACCATTTATTGTGCAGCCTGTCTTGTTATGTTGTCCTATATATTCTTGTCTTCTGTCAATTATGAGCTCAGGGAGTAGATTCTAATTGAGAGTGCATGTTAAATACCATGGTGTATTTGAAAGTGACTATGGTGTCCTAGCCAAATTACACAGATATGAACATTGCCTTGGGAGAGCAATCCTTACTTCTAATGCAAAGCAGAACAGTTGTGATTTCATTGTAGTTTATTTTTCTCTATCAACAGAATTTAAAAAGCTACTCTGTTTTGAATATTACCTGTTTGGGAACCAAAATCAGAAATGTAGTTTATCAGAACCTGACTCTCTATCTCTATCCTTTCTCTTATAAGAAGTCCATCAGACTTAGCATACACAACATGAAATGGTACAGTCTCTTAGGTCTGAAGGAAAACTGAGAGTTTGGGTGGCACTTTTGAATTTGATTACACCCAAGGCATAGTCATTTATACAGGAGACTTACTCATTCTTTTTTTTTTTTTTTTTTAAGATTTTATTTATTTATTTGAGACAGAGAGAATGAGAGAGAGAGCACATGAGAGGGGGGAGGGTCAGGGGGAGATCGATCCAGGGACTCCAGGATCATGACCTGAGCTGAAGGCAGTCGCTTAACCAACTGAGCCGCCCAGAGACTTACTCATTCTTCCTTTAGCGTTTACCTCACGGAAGAATTTTACAAATTCAATTTTGAATGAAAATATTTTATTTGAAATTAACTGCATCTAACAATAAACTCTGCTGTAGTGATTAGCAAACTTTGTCTGTAAGGGAACAGATAGTAAATAATTTAGGCTTTGTGGACTATAAGGTCTCTTTTGCAAATGCCCAATTCCTCCATTACGGCTGGCGTAAAAGCAATCACAGACACTAGGTAAAGGAAAGAGCGAGGCCATGGTCCAATAAAACTTTATTTACAAAAATAGTTTGCCAGTCAGATTTGACCCAAGGGCCATAGTTTTCTGACCCCTGATTTATCCTGTCACTAATCTTTCATATTACAAACAAAGAGTTTTAGTTTATTTTTAGTCATTGAGGAGAAAGGAATCTAATACCCATTATTTAACTCACTTAAGATAACCCCAGCAAGACGTGTGGACTAACGAAGAGATAGTATGGTAGTAGTGAAGTTCAACAAATTGATCTTTACCTTGGCTCTATTATTAACTAATGAGGTCATTTTGTGCTAGCCAGTCATCCTCTCTGGACACAGTAAAAATAAGCTAGGCAAGGGGCGCCTGGGTGGCTCAGATCATTAAGCATCTGCCTTCGGCTCAGGTCATGATCCTAGGGTCCTGGGATGGAGTCCCGCATCGGGCTCCCTGCTGGGCGGGGAGCCTGCTTCTCCCTCTGCCTCTGCCTCTCTCTCTCTCTGTGACTCTCATGAATGAATGAATAAATAAAACATTAAAAAAATAAATTAAAAAAATAAGCTAGGCAAGAATATCCTTTTCTTTTTCTAATATTATGTCAGTTTGGACATTCCTTTTCTTAGATGAACAAGGTAATTAGTACTGCTCCAATTCCTAGAGTCTGTAATCTTGGATCATTATTAGATTTTTCAAGGAAAATTCCTGAATTCATATTATCATAAAAACAGAAATACACATTTAAGTAGGAGCCTGGCTTAATATAAGACTCCCTTACCTTCTTAGTCTTGGATTGTAGTCTGGCATGTATGACTTTTGAATGGATATGTGTTTTGATTTCTCTATATGTATTCTCAGAATCCTGGACTTTAAACACTATATGTAATTTAAACTTTGCTGTCGATCAAAATGTTTTAGGACGTATTTTTTTTCACCTGACTCAGTAAAGTGAAAGTAACTTTGGTGTGCCTCCTGATTTCTGATGGAATCTATTTCCTGGTGAAATTCCTGAATATAATGGAGAGCTAAAGATGATGCATTCTTAATAGACTAAGCTATATTTGGAAAACTAATGCCTCTCACTCTATTTTTCAAGATTTAATTTGGTTGAGATGTTGTTTTGCTGTTTATACATTGATCAATCTAGAAAGGAATTATTGAAGCTGGATAAATGCAACAAGTCTTGAGATTCCAGATTGGGTCATTCAAGGGAAATGACTATGCGATGTGATGGGCTGGTGCATTTTCATTTGAACCCAAGAATGGTAGGGCCTGAGGCTGACCTAAGAAAGTGGGGTCTGGAGATAAGCGTTGATATCAACTCCACTCAGAATTTTAAAATGTCTCTCTGCATTTTCTTTGTCCAGACCTGATATAGCTCATCTTTTTGTCTAAAAGAGCAGTTTCTTTCATATTGTTATAATTTTTTGGAGACCTTGAGTAGAAAAGTAAGGTAATTTAATGGTCCTTATTATTCAAGGAGTTGGAATTCATTTGCAACATTAGCTCTTAAATGTGTTTTAAGTGAGGTCAGTTAAAACAGGGATGTGGTCATGTATGGAGGTTAGGAGCATTTTGGCTATGACATTAGTACAATTTCTCCTTGGTCTTTTGAAAAAAATGATATTATTTATAATTGTTCTAGTTCACTTGAACATGATGTGTGATCTTGGATGCATTTAAGGAAAAACTAAAATTTCAGAAATCACTAGAATAATGAAATAGGTTTCAGAAAGTTCCAAGGGCATTCTTGCCTTTGAAACCTCCTTTTGACTATAGGGTAATAAAAGGGGAGGAAGAACGTGGAGCTCCTTCTCCATGTGAACTTGCTTACATTTCATTAAGTATTTCTCTGTTGTAATCGGTTCACAGAACTGAACTGTTTCAATTTTAAAACGTAGTGTTTTATAAATATCAGGAATAAATTTCTCTTAAGAATGATGTCTGGTAATGAAAAAGTGAGAACAAAATTTTTATGAAACAAAGTATAGTTAAACCTACAAACATCCTTCTCAAGTCTTTTGGCTGAAACATTGAGATGTTACACAGCTCAACCCAATGATGGTAATAATATTTGCTGTTTATATAACACCAGTCTTCTGAGGAGCTAAATTGACTTCACAGATATTGTATAATGAAAGCTCACACCACGGCCCGGTAGAGGAAAGTAGGTGCTTTCATTTTATTAGAGAGGAAAATAAGAAGAAAGGTGAAATGCCTTATGTACATTTTCGTAGTAGGCCAGGAATAGAACCTTCTGGATTTCTTCATTATTTCTTGTTTAGAAAAATGAATTCTTTTCTATGACAATAAATATTTATTTGCAATAGAAGTACTAATAGGAGTATGCTTTAGTGGCTGATAGAATATAGTAAGGGACAGATTCTCCCCGTCCCCCACTAAGTTTACCATCTAAATAAGACAAACAAGACAAGACATGAAAATACAGAGCGCTGGAGTATAATTTGCACTGCTGAGAAATAGTTGGCTCCTGGTTTCAATTTCTTCTCTTGAAGTCACATACATATTTCATCCTTTGCATATTTTGGCAATGTATCCGGTTAAGAGTTATAAAGCTATTTAATTTGTTTTTTGGTAAAGTATTTTATGTCTGGGTAATGGATTCGTACATCAGTTGCAGCCTGTAACATGGCTAAGTGTTCTGATTGACAGAACACCCACGTTCAGACTTGTTTATTTTTTGATAAGGAAAATGCCAGCTAACTTAGTCCATATGTGCTCTTCAACAGGATGAGGCTTATTCACATGTAATGGACACTCATTTAAAAATAAAATGACTAGGATTATGAGAACAGTAATACATATGAAAATTAGGTTTTTTCCCTTTCCTCTTTTTACTTAAGAATCTTAGTTTAAGCTAACTTTATTTATCTATATCCCTATATTATACCTATCCGTCTATCTATCTATCTATCTATCTATCTATCTATCTATCTATCTATCT